>NC_092153.1:48354107-48629107 GCF_045791955.1 Oncorhynchus clarkii lewisi | reverse complement strand
ATAGAGACACAATTTCCCTCAGATTACACAGATCCACAAAGAAATTGAAATAAAAATCTATTTTGATAAACTCCCATTTATACCAGGTGAAATACCAGTGTGACACAAGAAAATGGCAACCAGTGAAGAACAAACACCATTGTAAATACAACCCATATGTTTATTCATTTTCCCTTTTGTACTTGAACTATTTTCACATCGTTACAACACTGTATATAGACATATGACATTTTAAAATGTCTTTATTCTTATGGAACTTCTCTGAGTGTAATGTTTACGGTTCATTTTTTATTGTGTATTACGACAAAGCCTATTCCCCCTCAGGAAACTAAAAAGATTTGGCATGGGTCCTGAGATCCTCGAAAGGTTCTACAGCTGCAACATCGAGAGCTGGTTGCCTCACTGCCTGGTATGGCAACTGCTCGGCGTCCGACCGCAAGGCACTATAGAGGGTAGTGCGTACGGCCCAGTACATCACTGGGGCAAAGCTGCCTGCCATCCAGGACCTCTACACCAGGCAGTGTCAGAGGAAGGCCCTAAAAATTGTCAAAGACCCCAACCACCCAAGTCATAGACTGTTCTCTCTACTTCCGCATGGCAAGCGGTACCAGAGTGCCAAGTCTAGGACAAAAAGGCTCCTCAACAGTTTTTTACCCCCAAGCCATAAGACCCCTGAACAGGTAACCAAATGGTTACACGGGCTATTTGCATTGTGCCCCCCCAACCCAACCCCTCTTTTACGCTACTGCTACTCTCTGTTTATCATATATGCAGTCACTTTAACCATATCTACACGTACATACTACCTCAATCAGCCTGACTGGTATCTGTATGTAGCCTCACTACTGTATATAGCTTGTCTTTTAACTGTTGTTTTATTTCTTTACTTACCTATTGTTCACCTAATACCTTTTTTTGCACTATTGGTTAGAGCCTGTAAGTAAGCATTTCACTGTAAGGTCTACACCTGTTTTATTCGGCACACGTGACAAACTTTGACTTGATTTATCTACTTCACTTGCTTTGGCAATGTTAACATATGTTTGCCATACCAATAAACCCCTTAAATTGATTTGACAGACAGAGAGAGAGAGACCGAGAGAGACCGAGAGAGAGAGTAACCAACCAAGCAGGGACTTCCATAAGGAGCCCCTTCAAACTCCCAGCATTCTCAGCTGCAAATGACCGTTTTAGAGCAGAGGTTTGAAATGTGTCACCCCTTGCCTGGCAAGCTGGGTAAACTTTAGAGATCCTGTGTCGGCCCACAGACACAGCTCGTAAACTTGCGGAATCCCAATCCCTGTACAGCAGAGCTATTCAATTCCGGTCCTGGAGGGCCCAAAAACGCCGTTTTTTCATCCTCTCCTTCTAATCAGGGGCACCAGGTGAGTGCAACTAACTACCAGGTAGAAAGAAAAAAAAGTGTTGGCCCTCCAGGACCAGAATTGAATAGCCCTGCTGTATATACTGTACATACAAAACAACCAAGTCAATGTAGTCTTTATGGACCACAGGGGCAATTTCTATGAACAGAAACACACTTATGCTCAAAAGTCACGAGAAGAAGTCAAGACAAAAGTTCAATGTGTCACATATAGGCAGTTAAAGTCAGGGACATTGATTAACTTCAAGCTTGAAGACCGATAGAATTCTCTGTAAACCTCATTCTAAACCCCAGTCTTGGTTTAGTGTCTTTGCTCCTCTGGTACCATGTCTAGTGTGTGAATAGCCCGTCCTTAACCAGCCATTGGTTGGCCTGCGAGGTGAGCCCACCACATCTGGTGTCCCTGGTCAGAGGTCAGGGACACACACTCAGACGAACACCCCAACACTGATGGGTGTTGGGGTGTGCTTCGAAAGAGAAAGTCCTATCCCACAGCGATAGGGGTGGGCCTGGACGCAGAGAGATGCAGCCTCACTACACTGCACACATCATAGTGTATCGACTGAAGGTACAGATAGAAATGAAGAAAAGAAAAAGACAGAAAAATCAACTCAAAAGGAGAGAAGGTAGAAGTGTGGACATTGAATGGCGGCTAGAGGGCTGGACTTTCCTGTCACACACATCAAGGTCAGGTATTTCTAGCGGTGTTCTTGAGAAAAGCTCTCCACCTCTGCCTCCTCAGAACGGACCCAGCTGAATACATATGGCCACCTACAGCTCTACGTCAACAGTCATCTACCACAACAGCCGAGCAAAATGGCTGTGGATAAAAGTCTCAGATAGAGAAATTATGATGAACAGCCCATAATCATTTTAATAAAACATAGTGCCAGAATCCGAATGTGACAGGATCGATGCGGCATGGTATGTAGGGAGAGTAATTAGGTGGTGATTCATTCCGTGTCCCTTTGTCTGCTCCCTGCATCACACTGAGGCAGCTAATTGCCAGGAGAAGACATTAACACCCAGCAGACGTGATTCACCAGTGTCACCGTGTCCTGCCTGTCCTCCCATATAAAGGCTCTCACTCTCTGTGACAGGGACAGACTTACACACATGGACAGCTACTTCTGTACCAGCGTGACACCACACAAATTTGACGAGGAAAGACTGGGGA
This sequence comes from Oncorhynchus clarkii lewisi, assembly GCF_045791955.1. Classification (NCBI taxonomy): domain Eukaryota; kingdom Metazoa; phylum Chordata; class Actinopteri; order Salmoniformes; family Salmonidae; genus Oncorhynchus; species Oncorhynchus clarkii. Next base: position 48,626,546 of record NC_092153.1, on the reverse strand, counting down.
TATGACGAACTTCAGAGGACAAAAACTCGGAGACAGAAAACGGATGTTGTTTTATGTTTTTACTTTGAAGAGGAAAGCTTTGGCTGTGATAAAATAAAAATGTGGAATCGTTTAATGTGGAATGTGACAGATTTGGGTTATGCGAGATGCCTGGTGTGGAGGTGTTTGTACAGTGTGTGTGTGTGTGTGTGTGTGTGTGTGTGTGTGTGTGTGTGTGTGTGTGTGTGTATTGAGCAGATGAATTGATGACATGACAAAGGTTTGAACACAATTTGAAGCGAGGTGAGGGAAGGTATCAAGTCAATGTGATTCCAGCTCAGTGTCTTTCATTAGGAATGGAATAGTCCTGTCCTCAGACCAGCAGGGGACCACACAGCTCTGACACACAGCTCTGACACACAGCTCTGACACACAGCACTGACACACAGCACTGACACTGGGGACAAGCATAATCGTCTGCAAATGGGAGACATTTATTCTGGGAGGGAAAAACAGCTGAGAGACCAAATTAGAAAACAGATGAGGCACATTTTCAACATAATGAGTTGTTGGCAAACATGTTCGCTTCGTACCATTGCAGTCCCTCTTTGTAGCATTGCAGTCCCTCGTGGCACTATTGCAGTCCCTCGTGGCACTATTGCAGTCCCTCGTGGCACTATTGCAGTCCCTCGTGGCACTATTGCAGTCCCTCGTGGCACTATTGCAGTCTCTCGTGGCACTATTGCAGTCTCTCGTGGCACTATTGCAGTCTCTCGTGGCACTATTGCAGTCTCTCATGGCAGTCTCTCATGGCACTATTGCAGTCTCTCATGGCAGTCTCTCATGGCACTATTGCAGTCTCTCATGGCACTATTGCAGTCTCTCATGGCACTATTACAGTCTCTCATGGCACTATTGCAGTCTCTCATGGCACTATTGCAGTCTCTCATGGCACTATTGCAGTCTCTCATGGCACTATTACAGTCTCTCATGGCACTATTGCAGTCTTAGAGAGTTCAGACATTTTATACTGTTGGTTGCACTTGTGTTTGATGTCTTTGCTGTGGCACGGCAGAATATTCCCTCAACCACTTAGGAGGTGATTCACACACAGAAGAGAGGGTACTGGACATATTTGTCTGTGTGAGTAGGGAGCAAGCTGGACCAGAGTATTTAAACAGGCAATTCATTAATAGCATGAATGTGTTTCCCATTTTCTGTGCGTGTTTGTGGGCAGAACAGTTTGCAGCCTCATGCAGTGCTGTGTTGGTTTCAGGCCTGCACCGATGACATCAGCGCTCAGGCAGGAAGGAACTTTAACAACCAACACTGAAAACCACACCCAACCCCCACTCTCCATAGGCCCTCTCCCATCTCCTTGACAAAAAGACCCCAACACACACCAAATGTTTTTTTTTTGCAGGAAATCTCTCCCGTTGGGTTTTTACGACCACCACAATGGCAGAGGGGTGTTTCAGAGAGCAACAAGTTGGAGGTCATTGTCCGGCTTCAAAGGCGGGGCTGTCTTTATGATGCAGACACAGACAGACACCAGAGGGTCTGGGCTCTAGGTCTGGGGGGAGGGGGTCGTCGTGGCTACAGTCGTCATGGGGTCAGAGATGGGGGAAAGTTTCACTCCTCACATTAACATTGACCCTGAGCAAACAGTAGCCCCTACCTTGGACCCGTGGTAAAGGCAGCTGCTATGTCACAACTTCATGACACCTCACATTTCTGAGGCGAACGTTTGAAAGAAAACAAACCATGACAAAAAGCAATTTGCAATACAACATTAGGAACATTTATAATCGTGATATTGGCAGCTCTTTTTTATGTTCTGGAGGCTGTGGGAATTTCCAGGGGTGGTCTGGAGCTCTGTGCTGTGTTTTTCCCAAGTGAAACATACTTCAAGAGACCAGATAATGGGGCTCACTCGGAAATGTGGGTCAGAGCAGAACTGGGCTACATGCTTGCCAAACACAAAATTGCCAAACGCACCCACGCACAAACACACCCACATACAGTACACCCCAAGTAGACACACACAAACAAGCACAAACCCGCAGACGCATAAATTCACACACACTTTGTTCTGAAAGTCATCAGAATTCTCCCCAAACAGATTCAGTGCTTCCAATTAGGCTGCTTGCAGGTCTGGAGCCCCAGTGGAGCGTGGAACATTAATAATGGGGCCGGACATGGGCCTTATCACCAGCTCACCAGCACTGCAACCTTAATTAGCTCATAAATGCTTAGCAAGTCCTGTGAAATAATACCGCAGGGACAGGCAAAGCTACACTCACAACACACAAATGTGCATGCGCACACACACACCTCCCAAAAACAACTTTCAGCACTAGTAATGGGCTTTTAGTACTCCAGTTGAGGAGTTCAGATCAAAGATACTTTGAGTTATGAGACTGATTGAGAATTCTAAATAGAAAGAATAGGATCATAGACAGGATATTATACTTCAATATAACAAATGCATCAAGTGTGGGAATATGAGCTGCTCGATGTGGCAAATGAGAGTGGAATTGCTTTAGTGAGAAGGCGAGGGATTGGGGTTGTAACTTGTGTGCGCATGCATCTGCATGTTTGTCCGTGTGTACTCGGCCCCGTTTTTTTGTGTGTGTGTGTGTGTGTGTGTGTGAGAGAACTCGGCCCCTGGACCCTCTCATGTTTGATGGACAGGCAGTCTTCCCCTGAGTGTGTAGAGGAGTGTGGTGAGCTCAGACACATTCTAATTATCCTCAGCCTCACACCAGTTCTTAACACGCTCACATACACACTGACCTTTACACTGCACCCACGGGCCTCTCTTCTCCCTCGTTTTGTTTCACTCACTCTCCATCTCTCTTCTCTACGTTTATTTAACTAGGCAAGTCAGTTAAGAATAAATTCTTATTTACAATGACGGACTACTAACTGCCTTGTTCAGGGGCGGTTCAGTTCGGGTTACTGGCCCAACGCTCTAACCACTAGGCTCCCTGCCGTCCCAAACACATATATAGTCTCTTTCTTTACCTTTGTCAGTCTCTTTCCCTCTCCTGTACTCTGACTCCCCTCTCTCCCTTTCTGTGTCGTCTCTCTCTGACCTCATTTCTCCTTCTCAACTGAAACATAGCTGACATCAACCATATATACTGGGTGCATCTTCTCTGATGAAAACCCAGCCAGTATTTAATGGGGATCTGCCACTCTGAGTAGAGTAGCAGCATGTTGGGCTACAGACAGAAAGGTTCATGTGTGTAATAGTGGGAAGATGGGAACCTTCCCCTGCATTCCACCCTTCTGTCCTAAACACACCAGCCCAGGATTTGGGAAAACAATTAGTAGGAGACACGGATCACAGACTGCTGGAAATGGCCCCATGAAACCATTTTCCCTGTCCCTGAAGAGGAAGAGCTGGGAAATGGAGAGCAAGAGATAGAGAATTATACGGAGGGAGGGAGCGGGCTATGGCTGCTGAGTTCACCAGGCTGGAGCTTGTTTGTGTTGCTCTGAGTCAAAAGCACATACTGTCTACCCCCATCGGCACCAGAACCAGCACTACAACAACTCCTATCACCACCATCACTACTACAACCCCCATCACGATAAGGCAGGTCATAGCCTGGTTCTGCTTGGCCTCAGCTGGGCTACATGGGGAGGGACTAGGCTACTATGGACATGAACATTCCCAACAGTCACTGGAACAAAATATTAGGCCTGAGAATTGCCAGGGATCTCACGATACAATATTATCACGATACTTAGGTGCTGATACAATATGTATAGCGATTGTCATGATTCTATTTGTATTGTGATTTGATGTTCCAAATATATGAATCACTATATGTCTGCTCCAGAGAGACAAGAGAGACGAGTTTTGATCACTCAGGGAAATAAAAGTGCCCGAAAACACAGGTAAAGTGTTTGGCACAGGTAAAGCCGACTAGTTTTTCATCAAAGCTAGCTACAGTCGCAAATATATTTTTTTATATGAATATATATATATTTGACAAATCAATACCTGAAGTCAAATATCAAAAAAATATCATCCACAAATAATATTGCGATATGTACAGTGCCCTCAGAAAGGATCTCATTTCCATAAACATTCACACCCGAGTTAATACTTTGTAGAAGCACCTTTGGCAGCGATTACAGCTGTGAGCCTTATGGGTAAGTCTCTAAGAGCTTTCCACTCCTGGATTGTGCAATACTTGCCCATTATTCTTTTTGAAAATCTTCAAGCTCTGTCAAATTGGTTGTTGATCATTGATAGACAACCATTTTCATGACTTGCCATAGCTTTTCATGTAGATTTAAGTCAAAACTGTAACTTGGCCACTCAGGAACATTCACGGTCTTGTTGGTAAGCAACTACAGTGTAGATTTGGGCTTGCGTTTTAGGTTATTGTCCTGCTGAAAGGTGAATTCATCTCCAAGTGTCTGGTGGAAATCAGATTGAACCAGCTTTTCCTCTGGGATTTTGCCTGTGCTGAGCTCCATTTCATTTGATTTTTATTCTGAAAAACTCCAGTCTTTAACGATTAATGTCATGCGCATAACATGATGCTTCCACCACTATGCTTGAAGATATGGAGAGTGGTACTAGGTAATGTGTTGTATTGGATTTGCCCCAAACATAACACTTTGTATTCAGGAAAAAAAGTGAATTGCCTTGCCACATTTTTTGCAGTGCCTTGTTGCAAACAGGATGCATGTTTTTGGAATATCTTTATTCTGTACAGGCTTCCTTTTTACTCCACAAAACTAACCAAATTGAGTAACTACAATGTTGTTGATCAATCCTCAGTTTTCCCCTAATCACAGCCATTAAACTCTGCGACTGAGTAGTTTCCTTCCTCTCCGGCAACTGAGTTAGGAAGGACGCCTGTAACTTTGTAGTGACTGGGTGTATTCATACAACATCCAAAGAGTCATTCATAACTTCACCATGCTCAAAGGGATATTCAATGTCTGCTTTTTTTTTTACCATCTACCAGTAGTTGCCTTTCATTGAGAGGCGTTGGAAAACCATCCTATCTTTGTGGATGTGTTTGAAATTCACTGCTCGACTGAGGAACCTTACAGATACCTGTATTTTGTGGGGTACAGAGATGAGGAAGTCATTCAAAAATCATGTTAACCACTATTAAATCGCACACAGAGTGAGTCCATCAACTTATTAGGCACAGCAAAGGGGTTGAATACTTATTGACTAAAGACATTTCAGCTTTTCATTGTTCATTAATTTGTAAACATTTCTAAAAACAGAATTCCACTTTGACATTATGGGGTATTGTGTCACCATCACTACTAAATATGCCAGCAAATAGTACATCTATAGACGTATTGTCTAACTGAGAAATGGTACTGGATCTCACACAGTCACGCAGACTAATAACTTGATATTACTAAACACGGAATGTTATCCACACTGTACTATCAGGACTAAATAACTAAAATACCTAGAGGTAGAGGGTTTCTGTATATATCTATACTATATCAGATCTGCTGTTGTGGGCTTCAGATGGATGAAGGTCATGGAAAACCACATACTGGGGGCTGCTTAATGCTCTCTGGTGCATGCTGGGAAATGAGGTCATTCCTCAGCAGGAACAAACTCATATCCAGGGGCCCTACAGGGAACAGAAGGCCTATGGGAATGCTTTACGCATGTAATGTATGCGTGTTTACAAATATATGCCAAGGTTGGTCAGCATTCCGGGCGGGGACCACTTTATACCCTGAGCCCCTGTCATACATGCCTTTGAGGGGTGGGTTGGCATGGTGGTTTGGGGTTTGAGGAGGTGGCGGGGTGAGAGAGACCCTGAATCAAGCGCCAGCTGGCCATGTAGGGGTGGGCACGGCCCGAACTGCCTGAAACATATGGTCTTTACATCAAATGGCACACTGGGAAAATGCATACGCCGACATTGCAACCGCCACACCACCGGATGTAGGACACACACACGTATACGTTACTGTATACACACAAGCACACACACATTATCCTTGTTCTACTTTTCAGCAAAAGTTTCTTCTCTCCCCTTTTCCACTGGGATGAATTCGCCTCGGCCCACACAGTCATACTGCAAACCTAAACTCTCCTCCCTCTCTACACAACCCCTATAATGTACAAACAGTTCCTCTGACTCCCCTCCCTCTCTACACAACCCCTAGAATGTACAAACAGTTCCTCTGACTCTCCTCCCTCTCTACACAACCCCTATAATGTACAAACAGTTCCTCTGACTCTCCTCCCTCTCTACACAACCCCTATAATGTACAAACAGTTCCTCTGACTCTCCTCCCTCTCTACACAACCCCTATAATGTACAAACAGTTCCTCTGACATGTCTCCCATCGCATCATCGCCGCATTGGCATCGTGACCCAGGTCCAGATAGACCACTTAATAATCCCCCCCCCCACCACCACCACACACCCCCTGGCCCAAACCATACTGATTGACACTGGTGTATGGAATTCACAGGAGGGCTGTTTTTCTGGAGCTCGTTGTCACAGCCACACCTCAGGTGCAGGATAAAGTGTTGCTTTGGCTGCTCTGTGTGAGGTTTTCATGCATTTCTCTCTTATAAAACACAACCAACTCTGTCTCTTGATCTATCATCGCCTTCTTAGCTAACGTCCGGTCTCGATCCCTCTCTCACCCATACACACTGTGGTCATTTCACAGTCATCTTACTAAAATGCCCTACTAAAATCGTTTTTTTTTTGCACACTGAAGATCCACTGTTTATAAATCTTGACGACTAACAGAATAAGATCTCAGTGAGAAAGTGACAACAAGCCACAAAAGACCATCCGTTGTTTACTCCAGAGAAGGATTAACATGTGTTCTATTCCATCACTCCGTGTGAGCAAAACCACACTGCCTTCTACATCACAGCCCTGTCACACTGAACAATGGCCTAAACGAAGTAAACCACCCTGCCAGGCCCGGGTAGGAATCACATTGTATGTGTGGAGAGAATCAGAGAACACTTGATGTAGATGAGAGCTCTCTCTCTCTCGGTGTGTGTGTGTGTGTGTGTGTGTGTGTGTGTGTGTGTGTGTGTGTGTGTGTGTGTGTGTGTTTTTCTCCATGGCGTGATAGAGCGAGGCCTGCTCTGTGCCAAGGCTGCGGTTTTCTCCAGACAGAGAGAGACAAGCACAGATACTTCATTAAGGCCTCATTTATCACCCACGGGACAGCTTGGCAGCGCTCCCTCCATCGTTGTCCCTCTCTCTCTCCCTCTTCTCCCCCTCATACCTACAGTAACTTCTTTCTCCCCTTTAATGTAGTTACTTCCCTACACATCTCTCTCTCTCCATCACCATTCCTCTGTCTGTTTCTCTATGCATCTCCCGACCCCCACACTGTTCCTCCTCTCTGTTAACCCAATAATCCTAAACCCGTTAGGCTGTGTGAACTCCAGCCCTCCTCCTGCTCTTCCTCCACCTGTGCTCCGTGTCAGTGGGTGCCCTCTGCACACCTCATCGGTCCTTTGTGAGCATCGCGTGCCAAATGGGAAAACTGAGGAGTCAATGGTGCGTGTTCAGTGTGTGTGTGTGTGTGGGGGGGGGGGGGGGGGGTTGGAAGCCTGATGGTGGCATAATTGGCACCTGGTGATGTCCACAGCCTCATGGGACCTATGGGTGACACGTGGCAGAGGGGTGGGTGGCAAAGTGAGCGTCAACAGCACCATGCTTTCCTGGATCTCCTATGAGTGTCTATATACCTTATGGCAGGGGTAGGCAACTATATAGATCCAGCCATGGGCCGATTTTTGGCAGAGTGAATGGTCGGTTGACGGAAAATAATTAGTACACTGCAAATTGACCAGAGCTAAGCCCAAAAATACAGTACATTGTATTTGAAAATAACTATAATTTCATACCTTCATTACATTGAGACACGATCACATATTTTTATTTGTGGGAATACATTTCCTAAATACATTTTTGGGGGGCTGAAATCCTGGTGAACTCAGTCTTTTTTTAAACCAAAAACTAACCCCACAAAATCAATATATTTTTTTACTTAACTTTTGGGGACCTACGTTTAAAATAAAATGTTTTTATACAAAAAAAATTAACTTGCTGCCGACCCCTGCCCTATGGCACACTGAAGCCATCTGCAATGCAGTCAGCGCACAGAGACCTGGGTGGCTGCAGAGCCCCAAGTCCCGCCTCCATATAGACCAACCATCTCATAAAAACCCTGCCACCCACCCACACCTTTACCCCACCCTGTCCTCCCAAGAACCCTGGCTGTAAACTTTAGGACCACAGGGGTGGCGACCACCAGTTCCTACATCACATATGGATGGCATTGTCCAATTAAGGCTCAGTTTGCCCACGGCCGCAGTAAATGAACATCATTAGTACCTCTGGTCCTGTATTTAACTTAGGGAAGCTTGACATTATAAACAGGAGATAAAAGGAGAACTTATAACAACCGCAACAAGCCCTCCACACGTCACCACAGAGGAAACTTCCCAGGAGCCCTAGCAGCACAGTTAAATGCCCAGGGTTTGCTACTCCACAGAGCTGTCATAAAATGTGCTGTGGCTGATAGCACTTTGACCTTCTGGTAAAGAAGCAAGCCCCATTTAACATGGCATCTGAATTCATGGCACGCTGTTGTCCTCCCTCCTCTCGACATAGTTCAACAGTGCTCTGACCCACTGCCCTTTGGCATGTGGTGTGTGCTGTAGTAACATTTCAGACAGCCATGTCTGATGAGTGTTAATGTTAGACAGCAAAGCCAATGGGAGACAATGAACCAAACTCCTTTACATTGTCTGAAGACAGAAAATAGAACTCTTTTATGCAGAATGAAACAGAGCGGCTCTCTATCTGACACAGATCACAGTGACAGTTATTTTGTCAACACGGCCGGCATCTCCACGGCTCTAGCTAGCTCACAACCACCATGTCCCAGGCCAGGTACACGCCATGCCTTTGGGATTGATTGGAAACTGACATCTGACACGACATAATTAACACATGACCCGGGACTCATTTGCCCACAGTTCACTGCTAAATAAGGCCTGTCAGTCTGACAAACGAGCACCCGGCTGTAGGCCTATCTGTGTGGAATTAAGAGAGAGAAACAGGAAACGCAGATGCTGGAAATATTCTAGAAGCAGAATAACCAACCGCCAAACTTTCAATTGCCTGAACTTTCCAGTGTTAACTGGTAAGTTTCAGAAGTGGTGGGCTTGGTCCCTAGTATTTTATTCCCTAAGCAAACATGCATGAAAAACAAGGAAATGATGATTGGGAGTTAAACGCAATTAACAGAGCTCTATGGCTCAGCTGTGTGTCTCATCTTTTCATTAACTCTAGAAGAGAGATCTGAGGCTGCTCGTTCTCACCAATGAAACTCCAATACAGCCTTTCATGTTGTCTAATGAACCCACGGTTAGGAGGCAAGCCCTAGTCAAATTAACGCTTCCCAAACCACTTTCACTACAATGTAAAGAGATGGCTAACGGAGAAAGCTAAAGCTCTGCATCATCTGAGGCTTCTTTAATGACTGATTATCTACCATATAGATCAGAGAGAGAGAGAGAGAGAGGAGGGAGAGGGAATTTGTTTGTTCGAATGTGTGCCTGCCTGCCTGCATATGTGTGAGTATTGCAGTCTATCAAGGAGACAAATAACTAAATAGAATGATGTGACCATCCTCTGTAGAAAAGGCAGCACTGGCAGAATTCATTTCTGTCTCTGCTCTGTCAGCACAAATATACATGTTTAGACAACAAGGTAGAAATAGAGGGGGTGAAGGTCTTGAGTTATGAGCCAACCAACCAATTTACATTCCTCTAGGGGGATAAAAATCTGGTATGACTATTTTATATGATAAGAAAGCCCTCAGCAGAGAAAGCCCTATTGTATTGTCATTGGAGCTACTTGGATTTGACATGATTTCCATCGGATTTTATGATAATGTGTTTAATTCTATGAAACATAATCTGGTTTAGCGAGTAAACAATCTGAAAATGAGAGGATGGTGAGTTGTGGGCAGAGTGGAGGGAACAGAGGAATGTGTTCTGGTTAGATCCATGACAGAGAGATGACATGGGACTGGGACTGTGTTGAGTGTTGAAGAGCAGACAGGGGTGGTTTGGCTGGCAGATAGAGGGTCTCTTTCTCCCTCTCTCCCACTTTTCATTCTGTACCTCCACTCCTTTCCCCTCAGTATGCCCTCATCATTTCATGTTATTTTACACATTTTTTCCATCCCTCTCTCTGTCACTCTCATTCACGTACACTTCCTCTCCCACCCCATACTCCCCCACACTCTCTTTATATTTATCTCTCCCTCACTCTCCTCTCTAACCCTCTCCCACTCCCCCCCTCTCTCGCTCTCTCTCTCGAGTGGGGGAAGGAAGCCCTTGTGTTTGACAGTCAGGAGCTGAGAGCAATCACCTCCCTGGCCTATCAGATGGCAGGCTGGTTAGTCAGCCAGCTCTCTTAGTTCTCTGGCAGACTCAAGAGTGGTGGGAGTGTTGAGACAAATATTGGAGACAAAGATACTGTTGACTTACCACACAAAGAAAATCTAATCAAAATCTGTTGGACATGTGTAATATAAGCCTACTAAATGTCATTCAGATGCCATTGTTTAAAAAACAACAAAACCATTTCTAACGGCTTGAATAAACTTGTTCATGTTGATATTGGCGACCACGCTTCCCTATCCCTACCCAGTTACCACACTTCCCTATCCCTACCCAGTTACCACGCTTCCCTACCCAGCTACCACGCTACCACGCTACCCAGCTACCACGCTTCCCTACCCAGCTACCACGCTTCCCTACCCAGTTACCACTCTTCCCTATCCCTACCCAGTTACCACGTTTCCCTACCCCTACCCAGCTACCACGCTTCCCTACCCAGCTACCACGCTTCCCTACCCAGCTACCACGCTTCCCTACCCAGCTACCACGCTTCCCTACCCAGCTACCACGCTTCCCTACCCAGCTACCACGCTTCCCAACCCAGCTACCACGCTTCCCTACCCAGCTACCACGCTTCCCTACCCAGTTACCACGCTTCCCTACCCAGCTACCACGCTTCCCTACCCAGTTACCACGCTTCCCTACCCAGTTACCACGCTTCCCTACCCCTACCCAGTTACCACGTTTCCCTACCCCTACCCAGTTACCACGCTTCCCTATCCCTACCCAGTTACCACGCTTCCCTATCCCTACCCAGTTACCACGCTTCCCTATCCCTACCCAGTTACCACGCTTCCCTATCCCTACCCAGTTACCACGCTTCCCTACCCAGTTTTTTTGTTTTGCTTTTATTTAACCAGGTAGGCGACAACTACGACCTGGCCAAGATAAAGCAAAGCAGTGCGACAAAAACAACAGTTACACATGGAATAAACAAATTTACAGTCAATAACACAATAGAAAAAGTCTATATACAGTGTGTGCAAATGGAGTAAGGAGGTGAGGCAATAAATAGGCCATAGTAGCAAAGTAATTACAACTTAGCAAATGAACACTGGAGTGATAGATATGCAAAGTTACCACACTTCCCTACCCAGTTACCACGCTTCACTATCCCTACAAAGTTACCACACTTCCCTACCCAGTTACCACGCTTCACTATCCCTACAAAGTTACCACACTTCCCTACTCAGTTACCACACTTCCCTATCCCTACCCAGTTACAAGTTGTAGGCTTACGTTGTGATTTCTCCCCAAAGGCAGTCTGCATAGAGCTCACTGAGGGGTTTGGTTGCATATCAACGTCACTCATGTCTTTCTTGTTCAAACTCGTCAGTGGACAGTTGACTGGCATGATGTGGTTATGTTGTTTTACTAGGACAGGAAGAGCTACAATAGTAAAACAAGCTGAAGATGGATGATTGGCAACATTAAACCAGTGTTAGAGATTACATTTGATTAGCGATGAAATCTCCCCACTGGTGTGGCTCGTTGCGAGCTGTGTCCAGGACATTGATCGGTTAACAGCGTTAGAGGAGGAAATGGGGTTGGCAGCAGTAGGGGGGCGAACCCCACGCCCACTCACTCTCTAAATCAATGGGCACACTCACTGCCTGAGGATCCACTCAACACACCCCATCCATCCAGCCCATTGTCTTTCACTCTCCCTCTCTCCTTTAATTTTCTCCTCCTCTGGGCTCAGCAGATCCCTTGCTCCTTATCCTCCTGAGAGTATTGTATTGAAAGGAGGCTATTTGTTCTGGGTCTGTGTGGATGGATGCAGGGGACAGTCAGCACTAGCCTTCAGTATATGGCTCATAAAGGTTTAAATGGCTTGCTGGACCCGAAAATGTGATTTATTTTCCAAGATCCCTATTGATATACATGTCGTTTTCCCTACAAAGATGATCTGTTTTCTGTGCCTGGTTTAACCACTGGCTCGAAATGTCAACGCAGAGGCCATTTTGGGCACGGAGTTGCTTTGGTGCAGGTATATAGAAACTGTGGCACAGAAAGAAAGAGGAGTGTTCAGGAAGCCACAACCTGTTGTGTGTCACACCCTATTCTTTTCCCTACTAGGCCAGGGCCAGCCACTCAGACCTGGGTGCCATAAACAAAGAGTGCAGCACGTCTATTGTGGAATGTACCATGCGATTTATAGACACACTCACACGGTCAACAAAGACAGCAGACGCAGCAGTGTACCGCTCAGATATAAACTGGACTTTAACTTGTCATATCTGACATGATTTTTGACGCATAACAACACCAACAGCTTTAGGTATAAATGCCTAGACTCCCCTGATATGCACAACCAACTACACACACACACCGTGCCCACAGAGCTGAGAGACAATAGGCTGTTCCCTGTCGTAGCCCAATATAAGTAGAGTTAAAAATAAAGTGGAAGGCATGTCGCACAGCTGTGAGATGCAGGGAGATGCGTGCTGTCAGTCCACTTAATTCACAACAGCTGAGATGACAGGAGACTGCCTCTACACTGCCTTTTCCCTTCTCTCACTCGCTTTCCTTTTATTTCTCTCTCACTCTTTTCTCCCTTCCCAATGTTTCTCTTTTTCCTATCTCCCTCCTTCTCTTTTTATCCCCCATCGCACCCTCTCTAAACATGAAGCCACCCACTCCCAACATCCTACTTGGCAGACTCTACAGAGCAGTGCAAAAGCAACGGGAGGACATGGTTCCAAAGATGTTTAAATCACAAAATGTCATAAGCTACCATACTATAGTGTAGCACCCGCACGCACACAAGAAAGCAGAATCCTACAAATTGTCATGACAAGGCTTTTAGACACGGAAATCAATTGAATGTAAATATTCTAAATCAACTTAAAAAAAACACAAGTTGTGTCAAAACTAGCCTAAAGAAACACAAGGCAGTCAATCACTGAAGCTGAAAGTTTTTAATCATATAGAGAGAAAATACCTCATTCATGACAGAAGCTACCAAACTAACATGACTGTATCCAGGCAGAGATCCCATGTCTGTCAGTCAGTCGGTGTGTGAAATGGCATGTTTGCTATGAATATGTAAAAGTTACTCACCACTTCCCCTCCGGCTGGCTGAGCAAGGACTGGGGAACACACGGTCAAACAACAGAGCCTCTCAGAGGATAATCATTGCAGCACCATAACCAGAAGAAAACACTTTCAACGTCTCTGTAATTGAAAAAGTCTGTTCCTTTCTCAGATGACCAGGAGACGAGGGAGAGAGACTGACATGGAGATGATAGCATTGAGTGTGTTGCTGAGCTGAAGACTTCTCTAGACTGCAGCTGGTGGCACAACCATATGGATGTGTGAAGTAAGTGTGAGAGAGAGGAGAGAGGAGAGAGAGAGCTGCCCACCAGAGGAATGTGATAGGGGCTGATCACCAATTTAAGAGCTGAGCAGGCAGCCTCTGTAGCCAGAACTCCCCTAAACACCCCAAACACTTCTAACCACACCCCTTATCTCCCCTAAAGGTGTGAGTCACCAGCTCTAAGCCTATCACAGCTTAGCAACTAGACCCTGATTAGATTCATTAGGGTGTCCAGTTAGCTTGGAGGTTAGTTTGAGCACCAAAGTGAAGAGCAAGGGAAAATAGGAATCGTGAACATGATGTGAAATCTAAATGGACAACGATTGAAGGTTAACTTCAAGTTGGACTGTGGTATGTTAGTCTTCTACAGTCCATCTTCCGCCGACTGAAACACTGGAGAAGCCAGCAGCGTAGAGAAACAGGGTACTGCCGGCATCCTTTCACTGTAGTCTCTCTCGACTTCCAAACATCCCCCTGAACTGAACTGGATGGAAACATCTGCTATAGTACTTTCTGTAGAGCCAGATCTGATGTGATGTGCAGCTAGTAGTTGTCCACTGATTTACCTGCAGAGAGTTACAGACATATAAATCAATACAGATGGAGTGTGGCTTCAACTCACCATAGGCTCCTCCGAGCCAAACCTAAACCTCTTCTCTCTCCAAACTGCCCCCTCTTCAGTCACCCCCCCCCCTCCCCATGCCAATCACATACCCATAAATAGAGGAACAGGACCTGTAGGGCGTGTGAGTACAGGTTAGAGCGGAGTCATCTATCACCAGAGAGCCAGAGTGAGGTTTCTGGACCCGTCAGTAGTGTGCTGTGGGTAGAATATGATCTGTTGTACAGCAGCGCTCTACACTGTACAACTACTGTTCCACAGGCAGCAGGATACTCTGATTCATTCCCATAAATCCATATGGATTCCTGTGGTGGAAGACAACAAGGAATCACGCCAGGAGAGCAACACATTATACCTGACAATGAGTGCCAGTGTTCTCTTTCTGACCATCACACACACACACACACACACACACATTCTCCAGTGGCACGCGTCTCCCTCCTAACATTAGCCCAGTAGCAGGCATTGAGCCACACTCACACTGAAGAATGTCTCAGATGTTGCTACTTTTTGCTACTATGGAGAGCCGCCTCCTAAAGTGGATAATAATTTATGTATGATACAGAGGAATAGCTAATGCCCAAAGTATGTTGAGATCGCTTGTAAAGCATACATTTGGAAAAACACTAAAAGATGTGTTGATGTCTTAACCAATGTTCATATTGAAAATTCTAAAGATGTGTTGATGATACTGTACGTGGTCATGTAGAGGAAAGTATGCCCTCTGATAGGTGATCTGGAAGTTTCACCATATTGCTTATACCAATCAAATCCTGTCAGATCTCCACGAGTGCATAAGGCGTAGGGTTTAGAGGTCCTTTGGGATTGGGCCAATGTGACTCTCCCCTACTCCACCCCATCCCTCCATCCCCCAGCCTACGGAGAGGTTAACTAGTCTGCCCCCCAGGACTAAATGACGTGATCAATCAATCCCACAGTCCCACAGAGAGGGGAACCTGGGCCAACAGCACACACAGAGTGACAGAGGTGTGTTTTTATCACAACCAGTTCTGAGCTGCTCCTCTCTCCTATCATGAACCATCTCCCTTATAAGGACACTTGAAAAAAAATACTTTATTTATTATAACATTCAAAAATAAACAGTAATGAAAGTTAATCAAATTTCACAGGCTACTAATCAAGAGTCTTTGAAATAAACAGACATAATGCTGCTTTGGCAACATGGCAAAGGTCATCAATGGTGACCGAGGAAATGTAGAACTGGTACAGGATGGTTAGTTGCCTACATATCTGAATAAAATGTTCTCTTCTCAGCAAGAGACTGTCAAGTAATCTCTCCACTCCACAAAGTACTGTGTCATGGAGAAAATGGTCTTATACACATAATAGAGTCATCATGATCAAAAACGCTGCATCTCTCTCTCGATGGAAATATGCTTTCTTCTCTGACTCTGAAGCCATTAGAGGGACGGCTGGCAGGCAGAGTGAGGAAGAAAGGAATCCTGATTTAGTGATGAAAAAAAAACTTTCATCTGACATGGTACTTCAAAAGAACTATCAAATGGTACTATCAAAAGAACCCCAATGCTTCAGCCAATTGAGCAAGAGTCTAGACAGAGGCTGTAGTAGACTATTAGGAGGACTCATATAGAGCAGCACCCTGTCTGAGACTAGTATCCTGATGCAGAGCCCAACCACAACAAGGGTGCAGCTGAGGATGGGAGCTCTGATCCAGGCTATCCACACTGGGCATAACACTGGGCTTATTATGGAATGGGTAAGGGGGATACCTAGTCAGCTGTACGAGAATGCCTTCAACTGAAATGTGTCTTCCGCATTTAACCCAACCCCTCTGAATCAGAGAGGTGCGGGGGCTGCCTTAATCGACATCCACGTCTTCGGCGCCCGGGGAACAGTGGGTTAACTGCCTTGCTCAGGTGCAGAATGACAGATTTTTACCTTGTCAGCTTGGGCTCTGACGGTCAGCTCACTGGTACATTGCCATGCCTAGGTTTCCCCTTTCAGACCCCAGATGGGAGGATAGGCTTGCTTAGACCACAGGCTGACCCTCAGCCAATATGAGGAGAGAGAGAGGGGGGGAGGTGAAGAAAGAAGACGAGAAAGAGTTGGGAAAGAGAGAGAGACCACTCCCCTAATCTCTGCACTGGCCTGGCAGCAAGCCTTTTGGCAGGCCCTCAGGTATCCATTGCGTCTGGGTAATACTGGGGGTGGAAAGGGGGGGATCCAAAATGACAGATGAGGAGAGAGCAAGGTTAAACCAACACTGAAACTTTGGAACGAGTTTCATGCAATCCACACAGTGATAGATAGAGAGAGAGTGACAGAAAGACAAAGCGCAACAAATACACAGAAACAGAGATAGAGAAAAGAGAGAGAAACAAAGTAAAATTCTTCTCATGCTTTGTCGATTTAAAAAATGTCATGGGGGCCTGCTATAAAAATTGATGGAAAGTGGTGTTGGTGGAAAATATACATTATCAAATCCATGAATACAAACAACAAATGTGCGGTTAAAATAGGCAAAAAACACAGACATTTCTTTCCACAGGGCCGGGGGGTGAGACAGGGATGCAGCTTAAGCCCCACCCTCTTAAATATACAAATCAACGAATTGGCGAGGGGACTAAAATGGTCTGCAGAGCCCGACCTCACCCTACTAGAGGGCCTACAGCAGCACCTAGAACTTCTTCACAGATTCTATCAGACCTGGGCCTTGATAGTACAAACGAATGTCATCTCAAAAAAGGTCCAGTTGCCAGGACCACAAATACAAATTCCACCTAGACACTGTTGCCGTAGAGCATACAAAAAACTAAACATCAGCCCCACAGGTAACTTACCCCGTAGCACTCACTTCTGTCATCATGAAGTGCTTTTAGAGACTAGTCAAGGACCATATCACCTCTTCCTTACCTGACACCTTAGACCCACTTCAATTTGCTTACCGCCCCAATAGATCCACAGACCATGCAATCAATCGCCATCGCGCTGCACACTGACTTATCCCATCTGGACAAGAGGAATACCTAAGTAAGAACGCTGTTCATTGACTATAGCTCAGCATTCAACACTATTGCACCCTCCAAGCACATCATTAAGCTTGAGGCCCGGCGGCTGAACTCCGCCCTGTGCAACAGGGTCCTGGAATTCCTGACGGGCCGCCCCCAGGTGGTGAATGTAGGAGACAACACCTTCACTTCGCTGATCCTCAACACGGGGGCCCCACAAGGATGTGTGCTCAGCCCCCTCCTGTACTCCCTGTTCACCCATGACTGCTTGGCCACGCACATCTCCAACTCAATTATCAAGTTTGCAGATGACAACAGTAGTAGGCCTGACTACCAACAATGACGAGACAGCCTACAGGGAGGAGGTGAGGGCTCTGGGAGTGTGGTGCCAGGAAAATAACCTCTCACCCAACAATAACAAAACAAAAGAGATGATCGTGGACTTCAGGAAAGAGCAGAGGGTGCACCCCCCTATCTACATCGATGGGACCGCAGTGGAGAAGGTGGAAAGCTTCAAGTTCCTCGGCGTACACATCACTGACAAACTGAAATGTTCCACGCACAAAAACAGTGTGGTGAAGAAGGTGCAACAGCGCCTCTTCAACCTCAGGAGGCTGAAGAAATTTGGCTTAGCGCCTAAAACCCTCAAACTTGTACAGATGCACAATTGAGAGCATCCTGTCGGGCTGTATCACCACCTGGTACGGAAACTGCACTGCCCGCAACCGCAGGGCTCTCCAAAAGGTGGTGTGGTGCAGTCTACCTGCCCTCCATGACACCTACAGCACCCAATGTCACAGGAAGGCCAAAAAGATCATCAAGGATAACAACCACCCAAGCCACTGCCTGTTCACCCTGCTATCATCCAGAAGACGAGGTCAGTAAAGGTACAAAGCTGAGACAGAAACTATTTTTCAATCTCTCGATCTCAAGGCCATCAGACTAAGGATCAGACCCTTTTTTTCAATTTTCGCCTAAAATGACATACCCAAATCTAGCTGTCTGTAGCTCAGGACCTGAAGCAAGGAAATGCATATTATTGATACCATTTGAAAGGAAACACGTTGACGTTTATGAAAATGTGGAGCTACAGTATAGAAAACTAATGTCATATGTTTTTTTTTATTGTGTAATGTCATTAATACTGGTATAAAATAAATACTGTAACTTAAAAAGTATTTACACTACAGGTATAAAGTCTCCATCCTTTACATTGTGCATATAATATGACAAATTATTCACATATTTTTGTTAAGATAGGAATGTGATTTTAGGAGGTATGAGAGAATCTATAGTTGAAGTCGGAAGTTTACATACACTTAGGTTAGAGTCATTAAAACTAGTTTTTCAACCACTCCACAAATTTCTTGTTAATAAACTATAGTTTGGGCAAGTCGGTTAGGACATCTACTTTTTGCATGACACAAGTAATTTTTCCAAGAATTGTTTACAGACAAATTATTTCACTTATAATTCACTGTATCACAATTCCAGTGGGTCAGAAGTTTACATACACTAAGTTGACTGTGCCTTTAAACAGCTTGGAATATTACAGAAAATTATGTCATGGCTTTAGAAGCTTCTGATAAGCTAATTGAAATACTTTGAGTCGATTGGAGGTGTACCTGTGTATGTATTTCAAGGCCTACCTTCAAACTCAGTGCCTCTTTGCTTGACATCATGGGAAAATCAAAAGAAATCAGCCAAGACCTCCGTAAATAAATTGTAGACCTCCACAAGTCTGGTTCATCCTTGGGAGCAATTTCCAAACACCTGAAGGTACCATGTTCATCTGTACAAACAATAGGACGCAAGTATAAACACCATGGGACCACGCAGCCATCATAGAGTTCAGGAAGGAGACAAGTTCTGTCTCCTAGAGATGAACGTACTTTGGTGTGAAAAGTGCAAATCAAATCCAGAACAACAGCAAAGGACTTTGTGAAGATGCTGGAGGAAACAGGTACAAAAGTATCTATATCCACAGTAAAACGAGTCCTAAAAATCGACATAACCAGAAAGGTTGGAACTTTGAACCTCAACACAAGGTTGAAAAGGAATAAATAAACTCGCCTTCCTTTAGACCAGAGAGACGGCGAGCTGCAGCTCATGTCCAAATCCTGAATAATCAACGAGGTGTAGGCGAAAAGCTCACCTCTCAGACAATCACTCAGAGTCAGATAGAGGAAAGCGAATCTAAGAGGGAACCATACCACTACACTTCAAACCATCCCATCCTACTCTCAAATCACCGTATTCTCCGACTATCATCACCAATGGGAACCGTCGACACGGCTGGCTGGCTAGCTATCTTCCAGAGTGAACATCTCTCCCTCTCCACTCTTCATTCGTTGTAACAATCCGTCATATTTTAGTCAGTACCCTAGGGACATGTGTCTCATGTAAAGGGTGTATGTTTATTCTGTGTTATTATTTAGTTAGCTACTGAATAAATAATTAAACCAATTTTTGTAGTACTGAATCATGAGTAAGGCTGGGTTTTTTGCAGATGCGTGAGGTTACAACTGTTCAGAATGATGATATGATAAGAGTGACTGTTTATCGATGTAATAGATATATACCTTAGAGTTTAATTTGTGAGATGGTAACTCTTTAAACAACCTCTTCCGTGGTGCCCCAAATTCCTAATGAGTTAGTTGTTACATGATTCATTTAATTTGGGTAACAATTAAACATAGTTAGTGGATTAAATAAAAAACAGTCATCAGAGTAATGAAAGTAAAGTCATGACATGTATCAAGGATTAAACTTCTATCTCGCAGCCCTTTGCTCCATCTTCTGTGATTTGAACTGTCTGCTTCTGGGTCTTATCCTGACTTCTGATAATGTCTCTATTCTTTTGGAACTTTTGTAAGTGTATTTTATTTCACTTTTGTTTATTATCCATTTCACTTCCTTTGGCAAAGTAAACATGTGTTTCGCATGCCAATGAATCCCTTTAAATTGAAATTGAATTGAGAGAGGAGAGAGAGGAAAGAGGGTGAAAGAGAGGAGAGGAAAGAGGAGGAAAGAGAGGAGAGAGAGTGACAGAAAGTCATATCTACAGTATGACTGCAGTACAAAGTTAGCGGAGGTCAGGGGCCAGGGTCGGCAGAGAGGAGACAGATTTGTCTCTGATGGCTATTTTTCGATCTGTTTATTCTCTGAACGGACGGAGATGAGAGCAGACAGTAGATGAATGAGGTTGAAAACACTTCCTGCCACTTAGAGGATGGATTTAGTTTCACAATACCCAGCTGTTTCCCTCTCCAGAAAGCCCATGCAAATTCCAACCTGCAGTTTGGAGACTCCAGAACAGAACATAGACTCTGGGGACTGGGATCAGAGCTGAGGATCAAGCCACTGCTACAGAAGGCTCAAGCCTATTCTCTCATCCCTCCCTTCACCCTTCCCACTCTCTGCCGTTCATCTACTCCTCCCATGTCCTCTCTCCAGGGATAGTTGGATACACACACAGGCTCGCGCACACGTACATGCACAAGTCTGTTATGGCAGGATTAGTGTCCCTCTCATTGAAAGCGACAGCTTTACAGTACCCCATTGTCGCAGTTAATTGTTAATACAGAGGGAGAGAGACTGAGGGAGCCTTGACCTCATCCTAATTCTTCTCCATAGACAGTGATGATACAGCCTGGGTGTCTCATCTCATTCCCCCTGTCTTCTGGCTATTAGTCATATACATTACCTGATAGGAGACGTCAGAGCTCTTCAACATGGTGAAGATCCATAAATATGTAGGTGAAGCTACAGCATATTGTTCTATCCAGTGCACTTTCAGATCTGTGGCCACCAAAAGGAAATTAAAACAAGACTAAGTCCTGTTAGAACCCTGGTCTATCCATAGAGTTGGGAGTGTAATCCCCCAGTGAACAGGAGGTGAGAGGGTCATAGGGATGTGACTCCTGAGTCAGTTCCCGGCAGCCAGCGGCTTTGCAGCATCAGCCATCTGTAACTCATTCTCAGCGGGATGGAGTCACTGACTGCAAAACCACAGAATGCAGCCAGCCAGCCCGCCCATCACAGCTGAGCTACAGACCTCTGCTGCCTCTGATTATAGACCGTCCATCTGCTACACATTCACAGGATGGGAATTGAGCAGGATCCATTCACTGCATCATCACTGCAGCCTCCTTTATTATACAGTACCAGTCAAAAGTTTGGATACACCTACTCTACTCATTCAAGGGTTATTCTTTATTTGTACTATTTTGACATTGTAGAATAAAAACATCTGGAATCAGGGAATAACCCAGAAAAAGTGTTTAAAAAAAAAAAGAAATATATTTTAGATATGAGATTCTTCAAAGTAGCCACATTTGCCTTGATGACAGCTTTGCACACTTTTTGCGACTGCACTTGAAGAAACTTTCAAAGTTCTTGACATTTTGTGTATCTTCTGTATACCCCCCTACCTTGTCACAACAACTGATTGGCTCAAATGCATTAAGAGGGAAATAAATTCCACAAATGTACTTTTCACAAGGCACACCTGTTAATTGAAATGCATTCCAGGTGACTACATGATAAAGTTGGTTGAGAGAATGCCAAGTGTGCGCAAAGCTGTCATCAAGGCAAAGAGTGGCTACTTTGAAAAATCTCAAATATAAAACACCTTTTGGTTACTACATGATTCCATACTGTGTTTTTTCATAGTTTTGTTGTCTTCACTATTATTCTACAATGTAAAAAATTAAGAAAAACCCTGGAATGTTTGTCTCGTGTTTGTCTTCCACACAAGACGTCTTTGTTTTTGGCAGGCAGAGAGTGAATTCTAACATTTTTTTTTCTTCTGAAGTCCCGGGGTGTAAACACATGAAATGCTTTTCCCGCTCATCAGCAAGCACATCCACAATGACGCAAAACATATGCTCTCTCCCTTCCCTCCTCCTCTCATCTAAAACCCATTGCTTCCCTCAAAATATTTAAGATGGTGCCGGAGCAGAAGGCAGACGTTTCACGTGCCCCCAACCGAGAGAGTTTTCATCTGTATTCTTAGTAGCTGTTTACATACCACCTCATTCAGAGGTTGGCACTAAGATAGCATTGAATGAGCTATATTCCGCCATAAGCAAACAAGAAATCGTTCACTCAGAGGCAACGCTCCTAGTAGCCGGGGACTTTAATGCAGGGAAACTTAAATCAGTTTAACCAAATTTCTAACAGCATGTTAAATGTGCAACCAGAGGGAAAATACCTCTGGACCACCTATACTCCACACACAGACAGACATACAAAGCTCTCCCTCGCCCTACATTTGGCAAATCTGAATTCCATCCTCCCGATTCCTGCTTACAAGCAAAAATTAAAGCAGGAAACACCAGTGACTAGATTTTAAAAAGTAGTCAGATGAAGCAGATGCTAAGCTACAGGACTGTTTTTAAAGCACAGACTGGAATATGTTCCAGGATTCCTCCAATGGCATTGAGGAGTACACCACATCTGTCATTGGCTTCATCAATAAACGATGACGTCATCCCTACAGTGACAGTATGTACATACCCCAACCAGAAGTCATGGATTACAAGCAGTATCCGCACTGAGCTAAAGGCTAGAGCTGCCGCTTTCAAGGAGTGGGACTCTAACCCGGAAGCTTATAAGAAATTCCGTTATGCCCTCCGACGAACCATCAAACAGGCAAAGCGTCATCACAGGACTAAGATCGAGTTGTACTACACCGGCTCTGACGCTCGTCGGATGTGGCAGGGCTTGCAAAATATTACAAACTACAAAGGGAAGCACAGCCGAGAGCTGCCCAGTGACAAGAGCCTAACAGACGAGCTAAACTACTTCTATGCTCGCTTTGAGTCAAGCAACACTGAAACATGCATGAGAGCGCCAGTTGAACTGGAAGACTGTGTGATCACGCTCTCTGCAGCCGATGTGAGTAAGACCTTTAGACAGGTCAACATTCACAAGGTCGCAGGGCCAGACACATTACCAGGAGGTGTACTGCGAGCATGTGCTGACCAACTAGCAAGTGTCTTCACTGACATTTTCAACCTCTCCCTATCCTAGTCTGTAATACCAACATGTTTTAAGCAGACCATCAGTGCCTGTGCCATGACCAGCCTTTCAATGCACTTCATGGCTACAGATGTGAGTGCTACGGGTTGGTTAGGGGCTCGTAAGAAAGCATTTCACTGTAAGCATTTCACCCCCCCGGTACCAGCTCTCTGTGTTAAACGGTGACACTGTCAATCAGAAGATATTGTCTCCATTGACAGTGCCCAGAAGAGCACTGTCAATGGAGTTACTATGTTGTTACCACCCACTCTGCATCACCCTCGCTCGCTCTCATCCTCTCTCCTTAAAAATGTCATCCTTTCTCTGTTTCCAGCATTGTCTCTTCCACATCTTTCTCCTTGATCTCTCCCTTTTCATTTCATCTCTCCTCTTCCTCACACGCTCAATCTATAGATCCTGGCCACTAACCCAACTTGACAGCACATAATGATCCTTTCCTTGGGGGCCACTGTGTATGGCCTTATGAATATTTAATTGACTATGATTTCTTTGCATGCATAATGGAATAACTGTTTAAAGAAGGGGGTATCAAATGGGTTAAAAGTATTCAAGAGAAAATGAGACGCTGGAAATAAAATGACATTGAAAATGAGATCACAGAAGACCTATATATGTTTCGGTAATGTCTCCTTCTGACAGAGAGCTGTGGATTGAGGCAGAGCCATTAGTGAGGTTAGGAGCTGAACTGGACAGGAAGCAGAGGGTGAAACTACACTCCAGAGGAAGACAGCAGTTTTACACGGTCTATCAAAGGGATGAAAAAAGGCAATAAGCTCCCTGACAGCAACGTGTAAACTTCATGAAGCCAGTGTCAGCTCCTCTCCCTGTTCCACATGAGTGATTTTTATCTCTCAGAAAAACAGGTCCTCCTCTCGCCTCTCACACTGAGAGGCTCCCCCACACCCCGCCATCCCTTTTCATCCCTCTGCTTAGACAGCACAGAGAAAATACCGGAGATGCATTTCCATGTGCCACTAGGGACGACCAGACAAACAGATGTCATATATCAGACTCTCCAAGGAAGCCAAACAAACCCACTTTCAGTCAGAGAGAGGGGAGGGAGGTAGGCAGGTAGGGAGAGAGCAGGAGCGAGCCAACAGACCTTCCCCCTAGTCTTCTGGGCAGACAGGGAGGAGAGGAACAAAAGGATGATCTGGGGGCCATGGAAAGCAGGCGCTCAAAGGCTGCCTTTGTCTGTGAAGTGAGGAGAGGGTCAGCAGGCCCTACACACTCCATGTGCCCTACACACATGAACATAAAAGAGCACACAACACAAAAGGAGAGACATCAGGAATGATTTAATAATAAGCAGCAGTAACAGTGTGGGGTCACTTCACTGTAATGTGACCTGGCTACTGTATCCATCTACCCCCCTTTGGCAATTACACCAGCCAGCCAACCAGCCTCCCCTCCCTCCCTCCCTCCTCTCACCCCCTTATAGTTCTCTGTGGAATACAATACAGAAAGCAATTTGCAGTGAGCTAAATCACTTCTGCAATGAAAGGCTATTCAATTGCTCTTTTACTTTCTGGCGTACTTCTAGAACATGGCACAGTAAGTGGTTGTCAGATGAGCCATCATGTGATCTGCTGGTGACGACCTGTACATGTCAGTCTAAAAGGAGAGGGCTGGATGGAAGATGGAACGGCAATATGTGTCATAAATCAAAGAGCTGGTTCTCAAAGAGAAAAATGAATTCATAAGAGGAATTTGACTGGCTGCGAGACAGAAATCTACTCCACATGACATTGCTAAATGAGCATATTGTTATCACCTACGTAAAAGTTTGGATTTTGTTGAATTCATTATAATATGAAGATTCATTTGGTCTATGAACAACTGTTATATTTCAAGACAAATATTCTATAGCAAAAAAAAAGTGAATTCCCTGTATGTCATTATGCATGCAAACTCTAGGTACACTCGTAAGAATGACTCTCAAATAGGCGTCAATATCTGTAATGAGTGTATAATATGTCAGCTGTGAGATTTAAGGTCTGGGCTGACAGACAGTCGAGACACCACAGTCGAGACACCACCAAGTGAGCTGACACGAGGCTGGCGTCTCTCTATGGACCTGGGTGACAGTGATATCACACACACACACACGGTGTGTCCTATCTGTGTCCAGGTCTAGCTGTTCATGGTTCAGGAGTTCTAAATCTCTCAGATGAGCTGCTATTTCCCTGGCTGTAAAAATATATATATAATATTTTAAAAAAAAAGATAAATCTGCTAACACCACTCTGTCCCTGGTGAAGGTTGAACATGAGGAGAAATACATTTTAGATTTGAAATTCTGCCTCTCTGACTAGGTCCTCCTATATGTTGGTAGCACAGTAGTCTCAAAAACCCAACCCTAGGCAACAGTGACTAGGGTCTGGTTACAATTATGGACTATGTTGGCAAAAAAAGGGTGGGCTCCCTTCAGACAGACAACTCTCTTAACAAATTACAAGGCAGACATGCCAGAATGTCTACATTCAAAACCAAAGTTTGCATCAACTACCTTCACTAAAACCACTGAAAGAATTTTGCGAAATGCACTCATTAAAAATAACCTCAGTAATCTCCATCTGCTAGCTCCTACGTTGTATTTTATTCAAGCAGATAAATTAGCAGTGGCAATTTTTTAGCATGTAAATCTTGGTGGGGCAAACTCCCCAGAATGTATTTTTATGCATGCCAGCAACGCTAAACAATACGTTAATTGCACTATAACAGTGCCAAACGGTGCCCACAAACTGTTAAGGACTACGTAAAGCTGTGCAAACAGCAGAACTTTCTTTTCAGCACCATGGAGTGAATCCTTACCTGGATATCAGCGGAGCCTTGTCTGGCAGCGAAACAGTTCATTCAGTCGAATGTACTGCCTTTAAAAAAAACCTAGCTGATAGGGATGACTTGCTTATACACCCATGGTTTCTACTGACAATTGAGATGTACAAACTATGGCATAAGGGGATGACGAGCAGATAAGAGGCAATCCCTAATTCAGATTAAGACATTAATGAGCGAGCTAGGATGGACAGTCAATATAGCATAGTAAAGAGACCCTTAAACCCAGACTTGAACCTCAAACCCCCTCCAATGAATAGCAGGCTAGTGATTGTTTTACAATGCTTGCATTTAGCCACTGATTCCTTCCAAACCATTCATTGTTGAATTTGGGATTTCCAACTTGTTGTGTAATGTTTATGTCCAATGGCCGATGAGCACCGGAACGTTTTATCTATAATTTCTCTTCACATGATTGAACAGGATTTGCCAGTAGATTGTCGACGTGATTCATGAAGATGACTACTTGTCTAGCTTGCTAGCTAAGATTTTTAAAGTATGATGTTGCCATGATCAGTCAAATGACAGCACCCAAGGGTCTTGACTTTTCTAGCTCTCCCCGTAGATGTTGCGGTCACATAGTGTCCCCATGAGTGAGAATACTGATCCAATCACAGTCCAACTAGGGAAAATGACCAACTCCTATACTCCGTATTTACTGCTGGCTGCCCCACCACCACAGAAAGCACTGAGCTAGGCTCAAACACCTGCATTTTGGAGCTGCCTTAAGAAATTAAAAAGTGGCCATGTTTGTCTGCGGCTTTATTAACTTAATTTTTATTTTTTTAATTGTTGGCAAACTGATATGCGACACGTATTAATGACAAAATAACATGAAAACCAGGCAAAAACAAAATCAAAAATGTTTATTATTTTTTTAT
This sequence comes from Oncorhynchus clarkii lewisi, assembly GCF_045791955.1. Lineage (NCBI taxonomy): Eukaryota > Metazoa > Chordata > Actinopteri > Salmoniformes > Salmonidae > Oncorhynchus > Oncorhynchus clarkii. The sequence goes on along the minus strand of NC_092153.1, from coordinate 48,599,407 downwards.
AGCTAAACAGATGGGGCTCAAATCAGCTGGGGCTCTGCTCTGAATGACGGGTCGTCACTGTAAATCAGTGACGTAGGTAGTGAGGTAGTTCCTCTATGCCAAAAGAGTCCATCATTGAAACCAGACCCTAGTCACTTCCCACTGGGCACAGACATCAGTTCAATGTCTAGTTTTGATTTACATTTGGTTGAGTTGTCAACTAATGTGAATTCAACAAAATAATTCACCATGTCATTGGACTTACGTAAAATAAAAATAAAAAATATGAAAATTGCTTACATTGATGACATTTTGCAAATCAAAATCCGTTGTCCACGTTGATTCAACATCATCAGATTGAATTTTTTTGTTGAAATGACTTGGAAACAACATTTACTCAACAGTTATTTGCCCAGTGGGTGTTGTCTAGGGTCGGGTTTTCGATACTAGTAGCACAGTGCGCACTAAAGCTGTACTAAAACTACAAAAACATGTGAGGGGAGCGAGATACATTCTGGAGAGAGAAAAAGTGAAAAAAAAGATATATGATCCGGAGGGAGAGAAAATAAGAGTATCTTCTTATCATGCCCTCATCGTCTCTTTCATTCTTGTCCCTCCATCTCAGTCTCTGTCTTTCCCTCTCTCACCCACAAATCATTTTCAGAAATAACATTGGACAAACCTCTGGTGGAGAGAGAGAGCGAGACAGCGGTAAGGATAAACAAAGCTTTCTCCTGCCACAAGGGAGTTTTACAAATAAGTTTAATTATTTGATTTGATGAATGGAATGACTCAAATTAATAGTTCATTCAATTATCCTGTGAAAATCGAATGAACTTTTGAAAGCTTTCAGACCCCTGGACTTTTTCCACATTTCGTTATGTCACAGCCTTATTCTAAAATGAATTTTTTCAATTATTTAAATTAAATCTCAGCAATCTACACACAATACCCCATAACGACAAAGAAAAAAACAGGCTTTTAGAAATTTGGGAAAAAGTATTCAAATTTAAAAACAGAAATACCTTATTTACATAATTATTCAAACACTTTGCTATGAGGTGCATTGAGTTCAGGTGCATCCTGTTTCCATTGATCATTCTTGAGATGTTTCTACAACTTGAATGGAGTCTATCTGTGGTAAATTAAATTGATTGCACATGATTTGGAAAGGCACACACTTGTCTATATAAGGTCCCACAGTCGACAGTCCATGTTAGAGCAAAAACCAAACCATGAGGTCAAAGGCATTGTCTGTAGAGCTCCGAGACAGCATTGTGTCGAGGCACAGATCTGGGAAAGGGTTCCAAAAAATGTATGCAGCATTGAAGGTCCCCAAGAACAAAGTGACCTCCATCATTCTTAAATGGAAGAAGTTTGGAACCACCAAGACTCTTTCCTAGAGCTGGCCGCTCGGCCAAACTGAGCAATCGGGGGAGAAGGGTCTTGGTCAGGGAGGTGACCAAGAACTCGATGGTCACTGACAGCTCTAGAATTCCTCCAGAAGGACAACCATCTCTGCAGCACTCCACCAATCAGGCCTTTATGGTAGAGTGGCCAGACGGAAGCAACTCCTCAGTAAAAGACACATGACAGCCCGCTTGGAGTTTGCCAACAGGCACCTAAAGACTCTCAGACCATGAGAAACAAGATTCTCTAGTCTGATGAAACCAAGATTGAGCTTTTTTGGCCTTGAGATGATCTGCAGAGAAGAATGGGAGAAACTCCCCAAATACAGGTGTGCCAAGCTTGTAGTCAATGCTATAATCGCTGACAAAGGTGCTTCAACAAAGTACTGAGTAAAGGGTCTGAATAGTATTGTAAATATAATATTTCAGTTTAAAACATTTCTAAAAAACAGTTTTTGCTTTGTCATTATGGGGTATTTTGTGTAGGTTGGTGAGGGGAAAAAAATATTTAATACATTTTAGAATAAGGCTGTAAAGTAACAAAATGTGGAAAAAGGATCTGAAAACCTTTTCGAAGGCACTGTATGCAAAGCAGATGTGGAAGATAAATACGGTACCAGGCGCAAACACTCTACCGTCAATATCTTGCTTCTCTTCATGTGGTGTTTAGACCACAGACTAGTCTTCTCTCCACAGCTTGACAGTTTATACAGCACATAACAGAAAAGTTATACTGCTGAAACCCACAACGTAGGACAAATTATAGCTATCTTGGAAGATAAACACGTTTTTTCATGTTAAATACTTCATCTGTTTTCTTTCTGACTGATGGGTATGAGTGGAGAGCAGAGACGAGAGTCGTGAAAAGGGACGAGCGACTGAGAGGGAGAACATGGGCTCAGGCGAGATGGCTGTTATTGTACTGATCCTGAATCACATCTGTAATGAGTCCAAACCATGGAAAGTGGAAACAAGCATTTAGGATAGATTCACCTCCCTACTTCCTTCCTTCTCAGGCTCCCCTGTCTGGCTCTCTCCATCTTTCTCAGGCTCCCTGTCCATCTCCATCTTGCTCTCTCTGTCTGTCTCACTGTCCCTCTCACACACCTTCTTTCTCTCTTTATCTGCCCATCTCTGCCAACCCCAGGCTGTATACTGTATCTGAAAAGAAAAGATCAATAGACATAGCTAGATGTCCCAGTAGACCATACATCACACACAAAGGAAGGTTGACACTTCACTGAAAGTCTATTTCAGAGCTCAAACAGACAGACTGATGTCACAGTGCTGCAGTATACCGCTCTCTAAACAGTAGTCCATGATGACAAAAAGTTTCAGATGAACAAACTTCAATAAGATGGCCCCATTTCACAAAAAAAAAGATTAATTGCACTAGCATTGCATATTTTTTTTCCTGAAAAAGGTCCACCTCATTCCTAAAATATATTAATTTCTGGAAATGGGAGCTCATTAGCGAAACGTGAAGCTGGGTTTCTTTTTGCACTACAAAGCTTAGCAACTAGCAGATGTAAATCAATGCGAGTGAGAGATAAACAGAAGGAGGGCACAACTTCAAAGTGTTGGTCTGGTGAGATAATCATCCCTGCTGGTGATCCTGCAACAGGTCATCTCTAAATCCACCTCCCATGGAGACTGGCCCAGACTCCGCTATTAGCAGCCAATTTACACCACTTGGAAACAAGAGCTGACACACACACACACACAAAACGCATATGCACGCGCAGGCACACACACACACACACACACACACACCAGCAAAGCCTGTCTTTTCTCTGGGAAGTAGCTACTGTTAAGGTGGTGAAATGTCCAGAACAAACTTTTCAAAACTGATTTACATTCTCCTCCATTGGACCTACAGTCAGAATCTATTTCCTTCAGACTAGAGCATGGGGGTGCGGTGGGTTCTGCTCTGGACAGACTGGCTCCGCTGAGCCAGGTGGTCTAATTAAAGATGACTTCTAATAAAGCTAACACCACCCGCTTGGCATATCACACGCAGACCTACCCTCACCCATGCTGCCTTCCTTGTTTCACCGACGTTTCACAGAGACACCAGGCTGCCTGCCCTCCCACTCCAGGCAGACCCGTTCTCCAGAGAGGGAGATGGCAGAGGAAGCCCATATGGGTCATTACATCTAATATAGTCAGATTATGACTGGTGAAGGAGAACAGCCAACCTGCCCTCTACTTACACCAGTGGCGATTTTAGCTTATAAATCTTGGTGGGGCAAACAAACAAATTTTGCGGGGATGCATGCCAGCAAAGACTCTACACAACACAACACAATAAACAATACTCTAACTGCACTATAACGGTGCCAAACGGTGTCCACAAACTGTTGGGACAGCTTTATGTAGGCCCTAACAGCAGAGTACCAGCACCTTACCACTGCTACACCTGCCTATCAGCGGAGCCTCGTCTGGCAGCGAAACTGTTCATTCAGCCTCATTTACTGCCTTTTAAAAAAACATAGCTGATATGGCTGACTTGCTTAAACTAATGTGGTTTCTACTGACAATTGAGATGTACAAACTATGGCATAAGGGGACGACGAGTGGATAAGAGGCAATCCGTCATTTCGAATAAGACATCAATGAGCGAGCTAGGACGGACGTGGTCAAATATAACTATTTGTTCAGCACTTTTGAAATGTACAGTGACAGACTGTACACCAAGTCAGAACCGTAGGATAAATAAAGGAGGTATATATGCAGACAACGAAAGCTCTTACAATGTGATTACATTTCTCTAAAACAGGTTATAGGCTTCATGTGCACCACCAAGTCAGAACAGTAGGCGAAATTAAGAGGGTAAAATAGACCAAATTATTAGGATGAGGCACATGGGCTACTAACAGCTTACTACACAACATATACTTTTACTTTCTTAGCTACAGTATACATATCTCCCTGGCATATTACATCACTTAAGCAGCAGCATACAATACATTTTTGGACTCACCTTGTTGTGCTGTGCTCACATGAACAGGAAGGTAGCGCGGCAGTCCTTCTTGGGCAAATTTTGTCATCTGGCATTCTCTGGATTATTGCTGTTTTCAAGACAACTGGGAACTCGGAAAAAAACAAGGTCGAATCTTAATGATGTCAGTGATTTTCAGGTCGTAGCTCTAGAAAGAGGCCTGAGGTCTCAACTTGCAATTCCGAGTTGCCTGACCATTTAAAAAGTATTTTCCCAGTCGGAGCTAGTTTTTTCCTGAGTTCCCAGTTGTCTTGAACTCACGGAAGTCAGATTTCCCAGTTCTGAGTTAACACTTGTTTTGAGCGCGACAGAAATCATGCTGGATTGACAGCATGGCCAATGTTGAATGTTTATAATTTTAAGCATGGAAAAGAAACTCTTAAATCCAGACTTGGGACCACACACACCACTGAATAGAGGGCTAGTGATTGCTTTGCAACGCTTGCAGTTAGTCATTGATTCCTTCCAAACCACTCATTGTTGAATTTGCGATTTCCAACTTGTTGTGTAACGTTCATGTCCAATGGCTGATGAGCACCGATACGTTTTATCCATAATTTCTCTTCATATGACAAGGATTAAAAGGATTTGCCAGTAGATTGTCGACTTGATTCACAATGACGACTGCTAGCTAAGATTTGGAAAGTATGACGTTGACATGATCAGTCCAATAAAAGCTACTGTAGTTATAACGTGAATTGACGTCACTTTATCTGTGGCCAATGACCTTCAACCTTCTTGGATGTAACTCTATGGCAGCACCCAAGGGGCTTGAGATTTCGAGCTCTACCTTTATATTTGGCGGTGACGTAGTGTCCCCATGAGTGACAGAACACTGAGCCAATCATGGCGCAACTAGAGAACATTACCAACCCCTAAACTCTATTTTCCGCTGGCTGCCCCACCACCACAGAAAGCACTGAGCTTGGCTGAAACACCTGCATTTTGAAGCTCCCTTACTCAAGATAGCAAAAAAGAGAACATGTTTGTATGCAGCTTTATGCTTTATTCTCAATTATTATTATTATTTTTTTTTACATTGTTTGCAAACTGATGTGGGGTTCAAAACAGGTGGGGCTCTGCCCAACCTGCCCTTAATGACAGGTCGCCACTGACTTACAATCACATCAATGTTGTGTTAACACAAATCCACAGTCCATGTGGTGGAGCCCATTTCATATGAGCTACTTGGAAGGTAAACTCATATAAAAGTGAGGGGTGCATACCGTTGGCTTATGCTGCTGCTCTGGCAGGGTTTGTGTGCAGCAGCATATGGGAGATGCATTAATCGCAACACAAATCACTAAGTAGTTCAGTCTGTTGAGCAGAGCTCTTGGCTTCGGTGCTCCTCAACTCTGGGATTTGAACAATGCTGACACAGGAGAAAGACAAGGAAAGCTCAACTGTACCCTTCATACCCATCACTGTGTGTTAATGAGGTTTTAGGACAGCAGTATTCGGAATGGACTGATTGGGCTTTCTAATTCATTACCATCTCTGTGAGAACTTGGAAGGATCCACTGGGCTGAGCCTGCCAAAGAACTCAAAGTTAGCCTGGCTTTCAGGTTGGCGGCATTGTGCATTTGTGTGACTACTGTGTGTGTGTGTGTGTGTGTGTGTGTGTGCATGCGTGAGATAGCACAAGAGCGGGACTTAGCTTTGTGAAAAGCACATAGCATATCCAGCACTAGAAGGCTCATGCAGGGCAGAACTTTCCCCACGGATCTCAGTTAAAAAAACACCCCTAGGAAAGATGTGATGTTATCCAACCATTTCGGAATAATACAAGGTTGAGACATTTTAGATGTAAAAATCATTTCCAATATCAGAAATCTCTCTAGAGAAATGTATCCTTCTATAAAAGTATGAAAAATGCTATTTAGGCTACCTTCAATTGAATCAAATCAGTTCTCTTTAAAAAACAACAACAGAGAACTTAATGACCCAACACCCCCACACCCCACCAATAATAAGACCAGGGCTGCAGCTCGTAATGACCCAACACCCCCACACTCCACCAATAATAAGACCAGTTTGAGGTTGTGGACAGGTGTCTTTTATACTGATAAGTTCAAACAGGTGCCATTAATACAGGTAACGAGTGGAGGACAGAGGAGCCTCAAAGAAGAAGTCACAGGTCTGTGAGAGCCAGAAATCATGCTTGTTTGTAGGTGACCAAATACTTATTTTCCACCATAATTTGAAAATAAATTCATTGAAAGATCCTACAATGTGATTTTCTGGATTTTTTTTCTCTCTCATTTTGTCTGTCATAGTTGAAGTGTACCTATGATGAAAATTACAGGCCACTTGCACAATTGGTGGCTGACTAAATACTTTTTTGCCCCACTGTAAGTTGCTAGCTAGCATTAAACTTTTATTATAAAAACAATCAGTCAATCATAATCACTAGATGATATTACTAGATATTATCTAGCGTGTCCTGCGTTGCATATAATCTGACTGAGCATACACGTATCTGACTGAGCGGTGGTAGGCAGCAGCAGGCTCGTAAGCATTCATTCAAACGGGACTTTCGTGCATTTTGCCAGCAGCTCTTCGTTGTGCATCAAGCATTGCGCTGTTTATGACTTCAAGCCTATCAACTCCCGAGATGAGGCTGGTGTAACCGATGTGAAATGTCTAGCTAGTTAGCGGGTGTGCGCTAATAGGGTTTCAAACGTCACTCGCTCTGAGACTTGGAGTGGTTGTTCCCCTTGCACTGCGTGGGTAACGCTGCTTCGAGGGTGGCTGTTGTCGTTGTGTTCCTGGTTCAAGGCCAGGGAGGAGCAAGAAGAGGGACGGAAGCTATACTGTTACACTGGCAATACTAAAGTGCCTATAAGAACATCCAATAGTCAAAGGTTAATGAAATACAAATGGTATAGAGGGAAATAGTCCTATAATTCCTATAATAACTACAACCTAAACTTCTTACCTGGGAATATTGAAGACTCATGTTAAAAGGAACCACCAACTTTCATTTGTTCTCATGTTCTGAGCAAGGAACTTAAACGTTAGCTTTCTTACATGGCACATATTGCACTTTTACTTTCTTCTCCAACACTTTGTTTTTGCATTATTTAAACCAAATTGAACATGTTTCATTATTTATTTGAGGCTAAATTCATTTTATTGATGTATTATATTAAGTTAAAATTAAGTGTTCATTCAGTATTGTTGTATTTGTCATTATTACAAATAAATAAAAATCATCCAATTAATCAGTATCGGCTTTTTGGTTCTCCAAAAATCGGTATCGGTGTTGAAAAATCATAAAATCGGTCAACCTCTAGTTTAGATGTCCTAAGAATTTGAAAGATTGCTCAGAAAACTAGTGTTTTAATCGCCATATGCTTACTTTGATTTTGACCTTCCTTCGATTAAGATAAGCAGAGTAAGGTTTTACATGACTACTGCCATAATCAGTTCAATATCCAATTATTAGTGTGCATGTAAACGTACGTATTCATTGACAATCAAAATAGGTAATGACTTTTCAAACCTGTCAAATGAACTAGGTCTATGTAAAATTCTGTTGTCCTACAAGCTATCCGTTAAGGGCATGTGGAGACTGAATGAAGTCTGTTTTTCATCATGATTTCAGATCCATAATAGTCACATCCCTCAGCCATTGCTACGGTGTGCATCTGCTCTGACAACTGAGTATGACTGATGCACACTCACGACAAAATAGCTTCCACATGTGGACGTTGAGCAAGTTCTTGACCCTATTTACCCAAAACAAGGCTTACACTGGGGCTTGCTAATGACGCCTCACCCCTGGTCCCAGCTCAGCTGACTCACTGACTGACAGTCACACACTGACGGACAGAGACAGCCAGACAGACGGGGCCTTAAAGAGCTGGTTCCTCATCCGCTCTCTGTTGACCAGGAGGAGGTCAAACAACAGATGGTGGGCAAAGGATTACTGCAAACTCTGTCACAGTCAAGTTTAAGTTAAGCACAGGTCTGCAGCGCAATCACAAAGCTACTCATGCATTACTGAACTGTATGGAACCTATTGTGTGCGTGCGTGTGTGTGTATACAGAGAGAAAGGCAACATCTGAAGAGCGACTTGTAAAAGAAACCCTCCAAATTACAGTGCAGAATTCTCATCATGTAATCTTGTTTAGCGACCCCTAATCATATACTCATGTTTAGAAAGCAAAGACCTGGGATTGGCTGGCACAGCAGCAGCAGAGGCTTACCCTCCCAACACCCTTGCATATAATGTCAAATCATAACCAAACACCAAATTTGATCTACTCAAGCTATGAAACCCCTTATTACGCAATCAAATGCCTGATAATCGGCCACCGAGATTTAAAAAAATAATAATTCCATTTGCGGCTCTTTATGAAGATTACAAATATTTTTTCGCACCAGGAAGAAAGGAAGGCGGAGGGAGGGAGAAGCCTTTGAACCGGGGAAAGAGGGGAATCGTGCTGTCTGAAAATAGCCTGATAATTTGGGGTCTGACACAGAAGGCGTCTGATGTCGTGGTTAGATCCACAGCTCTGGCTCGGAGGAGAAAGGGGCCTCTTCAGAAAGGCATCATTTCCAGGGTGCCGAGAGCACAGCTATCAAACCGTACATGACGGGTTTGATCATCAACACCTAGAGGCTTTAGAAAATAGATATATTTTTTAAAAATTATCAGCTTTAATATTGTAGATAGATTGTGGCATCCATCAATGTAATTGTCTGCATCATTTCCAATTCCCCATATATTTGTTTGTTTGTAAATAAATTAATTAATTCATTCATTAAAATAAACACACAGCATATAAAAAAAGATATATATTTATTGTGCCCTAACCCTACCACCCCTCCTCTAATTGGAGTAAACTAATGGACAACACAGCACTAGAGGCTTGGTTATAACACACACAGACCACCACAACAACCTGTCTGGCTGAGAACATATTCCCAGGTCAATCAATGTAAACAGTCAGTCTCAGAGGTTCATTGAAATGGGATTGAAGGATGCACAAATGAATATCCCTCACCCTGGTATTGTGCAAGGACAAAGGGCCTCAACAATAGGTGGGTGAAAAGCTAGAAAACAGTTGTAAGAATAGAGGAGCAAATTATTACACTTTTGTAAAGGTTTGGAAATCAGCATTGTCATACGCCCCATCATTTTGCACTAACGTGTTAACAGAAAAACACAGACCAAACCATTGTAGCAATGTTGTATGGGAGCAATAGCTACTGTATAATGTGTAGGACCTTTGTTTCATTTTACTTTTGTATGCCTCTCATCTCCAAAATACCCTTTTCAGGAAATGGAAAACACACCTATTTTCCCATTAACGAACATACAATTATGAATATTCAGAAGCTATTTTGTATACATTTTATTGGACCTAGTGTCATGAAATGTTCAGAGTACATTTAGGGGAGTTACTGCTTTCAGTACATGAATGGAGTTGCAAGGTTTTCATCAGACAGAGATGAATTATGGCTGCCATTCAGCAATATTGTAGCTCTGAAATCCCCACGGTTCTTAGCAAAGCACGCTGACTGCACAGCCAAGCGGAAGACCCTGAAGATCACTTAGAGCTGTCAGCCTAAACACAAACGCCTGAGCAGCCCCGCTGAATTAATATTATGATTGTGGCCCTTCGGGGCCCATTTCCAATACAGAAGGACTGTGGTGTATTGGTCTCTCCCTCATCATTCAAACCTACTGGGATTCACAGGTGCTGGCTGCTCAAATCCAATTCCAGCAGGCCAGGCCTGATGACTGTCTCAGTGATGAAGCTGCCTGTATTGGGCCAGGGTCTTTGTGGGTGTAGAGACAGACTCTTTGTGTCTGGGCAGAAGGCATGTCCACTCTCCACTCAATTGTGTCACGCCATTAATCACACGCGACAGTCCATCGCCTCGGGCTAATATATGCACTGGTTTTACCGAAGGCTAATACAATAAGGCCTGACTGACACACACAGGCATATGCACGCATGCACACACACCCGCACAATCCCTCTTTTATGGACTTCTTTCAAATCTCCATTGATTGACAAATATTGATCCTTGTTAGTAAAATAAGGAATTGTCACAGTGAGTCCCAGTAGGAGAGAAGGCCGGGGCCCATCTTAATGTTATGTATTCCATTCAAATCGTCACCATCTGGCCTACACACAAACTCACAACACGCACATCAAACATTCTCCTTCTAGTCCAAATTCATTATTCATTATTTCTAAAGGTGCACAGCTTGCCTGAGTTGGAGTTCAAACAGGGCAAAGGCTGAGTCTGCATTGAGAGAGAGGCTGTGGCACCAATCCACATACAGGACATGCCTGACTTTACCAGATAAAGAGATGTGGAGAGGCAGAGGGAGAGTGAAATAGAGGAAGAATATTTTGCTCGTGGTCTGCATAACTGAGGATTCACATGATATGATGTATGTCACATGATGTCCGTCACTGGCGTAAACGGAGGCTGAGGCCTTAACACTCACTATGGGAGTGCTCTTCTACCCTTACAGAGCTGGACCCCTGGAACAAAGACACAGTCTGTGTGTGTGTGTGTGTGTGTGTGTGTGTGTGTCTGATGGGACATAGCAACCTCAGTCATCAGTTGATTGAGATGGATTCATTTTAGATTTAATAATAAAATGTCAAGTTTGAGACACAGGCAAGGCCACTGTTCTTCTGAAGACCAGCATCACATTTACGCAACACAGACATTCATACCCAGGCCTAAAGTCTCTACAGGTCAGACAGTCTGTCTGGGGCTTCCATAAACATCCACCAAAACACACCAAACTGGACCATATGAATGGATAGATACACAAGCTGATAGAGGACACGTGTCAACAAATTCCCCCCCCCCCTCTTTAACTTGGAGGCACACACACACAAGCCTTTGGGCATCCCTTTGTCACAGGAGAGGATCAGGCATCTGGCACCTGCTCACACCCCCAGCCTGTACCCCACCCTACCCCATGATGCCAAACACACGTCTCCCAACCCCACCTGTGAGATTGAGACAAAGAGCTGTAACACAATCTCACACGGGGACACCTCAGACAGGAGAGGAGCAGGACGATGTCACAGACCACATGCCTATCCTTCTGAAAACATACACACACCTCCCCTGCCAACACAAGCCCTAATGTCCCTACATTGAAACATATCACTTTCACTCTTCCGTGGCCATCTAGAGAGAAAGAGAAATGTGGGACTATGCAGTCGTCTCAGCCAGGAGTGGACACCAGAGCAGGAACCAGATGGAACGTTTACACATGCATCAATGCTCTGGATCCACAGTCAGAGTAATCATAGTCTGCATCACTATTTAAACACATCAAAAGACAAACAAACACAGGGATTGTGATCCAAACCAGATGCACCTTGAAACCCATACGGGCCTGCTGAGGCTAAGTCACTGTTTATGGTGTGTCCCCACATGACATGACAGAAGATTCCCACACTGCTGTGTACAGGACGGTTTTCCATAGGTCAAAAACGGCCTTTTTATGTCTTCTGCATCACTCCCTCTACCTAAACAGTTGACATTTTACTCCGCATACAGCATTCATTAGACAGTATGTCTATTTGGCTTCAATCGGCATGAAAGAGGCTAAATATGGAAGAGGAGGATTTGAGTAAATACATAAGAGCAGATCAGGCCTGCTCTTGTTACAATCAAACTAGAAACCAATTACACCCCAAGAAGACTGATAAATATGTGAGCCTTTGATATCTGCGCTGAATGAGAAAGAGCCACTCTACAGACAGAAATTAGAGTGTGTATGAGAGAGATGATATAGACTGTGGCTTGCTTTACAGAGAAGGGTTTAACTGAGGCAAAGTTAACCTGACTCTAAAAGTATCCAGCACAGAGCCAGAGTCAAGGGGACTACGGTGGTGGTTAGTCTGAACATTTAGCAGTCCAGGTGTGGACAGCATGAGGAAACACGTCAACTGGAACGTTGGAAACATTTTGTACAACAAAGTTTACGCTAAAAGGTAAAGCACAATCATAATACTAGAAATATCATGCAGTAAAATATTGGCAGCATCAAATAAAATTGTATTTGTCACATGTGCTGAATGAAACAACTGTAGATTTACAGTGAAATGCTTACTTTACGAGCCCTTTCCCAACAATGCAGTTTAAAAGTACAAAAATTAACAAATAGATAAAAAGAAAATAGCAACACAATAAAATGAGGTTATATACAGGCTATAAACAAGGAGTACCAGTACAGAGTCAGTGTACTGGGGTGATTATTTGAGGTATTACGTAAATGTGGGTTTGGTTAGGTGATTGATTGAGGTAATACGTAAATGTGGGTTTGGTTAGGTGATTGATTGAGGTAATACGTAAATGTGGGTTTGGTTAGGTGATTGATTGAGGTAATACGTACATGTAGGTTTGGTTAGGTGATTGATTGATTGAGGTAATACGTAAATGTAGGTTTGGTTAGGTGATTGATTGATTGAGGTAATACGTAAATGTAGGTTTGGTTAGGTGATTGATTGATTGAGGTAATACGTAAATGTAGGTTTGGTTAGGTGATTGATTGAGGTATTACGTAAATGTAGGTTTGGTTAGGTGATTGATTGAGGTAATACGTAAATGTAGGTTTGGTTAGGTGATTGATTGAGGTAATAAGTAAATGTAGGTTTGGTTAGGTGATTGATTGAGGTAATAAGTAAATGTAGGTTTGGTTAGGTGATTGATTGAGGTATTACGTAAATGTAGGTTTGGTTAGGTGATTGATTGAGGTATTACGTAAATGTAGGTTTGGTTAGGTGATTGATTGAGGTAATAAGTAAATGTAGGTTTGGTTAGGTGATTGATTGAGGTAATACGTACATGTAGGTTTGGTTAGGTGATTGATTGAAGTACATGTGGGTAGGAGGTAAAAAGCAGAAAGTCCAGGTAGCCGTTTAATGAACTGTTCAGCAGTCTTATGGTACTTGGGTAGAAGCTGTTCATTCAATGTCAGTTTGTTATAACATTGGCATTTGATGAGAACGGAGATCAGGATGTCTTCCTTCAATACGTTGCTGAACTGGAAGCCATGTTCATTCTGTGCTTTGTAGCTGAACTAGTTATAGTGAAACACACAAACTGGATTATGTTATCATGTTGCCTAGTCACTTTACCCCTACCTACAGTATACAAGTGACTTTGGAAAGTATTCAGACCCCTAGACTTTTTCCACATTTTGTTACGTTACAGCGTTATTCTAAAATGGATTAAATAAAACAGAACTCAGCAATCTACACACAATATCCCATAATGACAAAGTGAAAACAGGTTTTGGCAAATATATACAAACCAAAACAGAAATACCTTATTTACATAAGTATTCAGACCCTTTGCTATGAGACTTTGCTATGCATCCTGTTTCCATTGATCATCTGTCAGATGTTTCTACAACTTGATTGGAGTCCACCTGTGGTAAATTCAATTGATTGGACGTGATTTGGAATGCACACACCTGTCTATATAAAAAGGTCCCATAGTTGACAGTCCATGTCAGAGCAAAAACCAAGCCATGAGGTCAAAGAAATTGTCTGTAGAGCACGAGACAGGATTGTGTCGAGGCACAGATCTGGGGAAGAGTACCAAAATATTTATGCAGCATTGAAGGTCCCCAAGAACACAGTGGACTCCATCATTCTTAAATTAAAGTTTGGAACCACCAAGACTCTTCTTAAAGCTGTCCACCCGGCCAAACTGAGCAATTGGGAGAGAAGGGCCTGGTCAGGGAGGTGACCAAGAACCCGATGGTCACTCTGACAGAGCTCTGGAGTTCCTCTGTGGAGATGGTTGACCTTCTGGATTGTTCTCCCATCTCTGCAACACCCCACCAATCAGGCCTTTATGGTAGAGTGGCCAGATGGAAGCAAGTTCCTTTTTACTGAGGACATGACAGCTCACTTGGTGTCTGCCAAAAGGCACCTAAAGACTCTCAGACCATGAGAAAGATTCTGTGGTCTGATGAAACCAATATTGTACTATTTGGCCTGAATGCCAAGCTTCACGTCTGGAGGAAACCTGGCACCATCCCTACGTTGAAGCATGGTAGTGGCAGCATCATGCTGTGAGGATGTTTTTCAGTGGCAGGGACTGGAAGACTAGTCAGGATAAAGGGAAAGATGAATGGAGCAAAGTACAGAGAGATCCTTGATGAAAACCTGCTTTAGAGCTCTCAGGACCTCAGACTGGGGTGAAGGTTCACTTTCCAACAGGACAATGACACTAAACACACAGCCAAGACAGCGCAGGAGTGGCTTCGGGACAAGTCTCTGAATGTCCTTGAGTGGCCCAGCCAGAGCCGGGACTTTAACACCCCCCCGATCTAACACCTCTTGAGAGACCTGAAAATAGCTCCCCAGCCAACCTGACAGAGCTTGAGAAGATCTGTAGGGAAGAATGGAATAAACTCCCCAAATAGAGGTGTGTCTTGTTTGTAGCGTCATACCCAAGATGACTCAAGGCTGTAATCGCTGCCAAAGGAGCTTCAACAAAGTACTGAGTAAATGGTCAGAGGACTTACGTAAATGTGATATTTCCATTTCTATTGCTTTGTCATTATGGGGTATTGTGTGTAGGTTCTAGAATAAGGCTGTAACATAACAAAATGTGAAAAAGGGGGTCTGAATACTTTCCGAATGGACTGTAGAAGTATTTCTCTTGCATATGCATATTGAGCAGTGTGTGAGTAGGGGTCTGAATACTTCCCAAATGGACTGTAGAAGTATTTCTCTTGCATATGCATATTGAGCAGTGTGTGAGTAGGGGTCTGAATACTTCCCGAATGGACTGTAGAAGTATTTCTCTTGCATATGCATATTGAGCAGTGTGTGAGTAGGGGTCTGAATACTTCCCGAATGGACTGTAGAAGTATTTCTCTTGCATATGCATATTGAGCAGTGTGTGAGTAGGGTCTGAATACTTCCCGAATGGACTGTAGAAGTATTTCTCTTGCATATGCATATTGAGCAGTGTGTGAGTATGTCCATACTTTGCACGACTGTGTGTGTCCATGCTTTTTACGTGACTGTGTATGTATTAATAGCCAGGAGGCTGCTAGTGAGCCCTGTATTTCATGGATGAAAGAGTAGCTGCTCAGCCGTTCTGGGCTCTGCCTATCAATGCATCTTAAAAGAGAGGACAGGAAGTGGGCCCCAACAGGAGAGAGGAGGCACTGCCAACTTCCTGTGATCAGAGACAGAACAACAGACAGCATCCAGAGACGCTGAACTCCCTGACACTCAGGCCAACACACACACACACTCTCTCTGCTGAGTGTAACCAGTGCTCCCGAGAGGCGCAGCGGTCTAAGGCACTGCATCTCAATGCTAGAGGCGTCACTACAGGCCCTGGTTCAATCCCGGGCTGTATCACAACCGGCTGTGATCAGGGGTCCCATCAGGGGTCCCATAGGATGGCACACAATTGGCCCAGCGTCGTCCAGGTTAGGGGAGGGTTTAACTGACTTACCTAGTTAAATAAAGATTAAAATCAATCAATCAATAAATACAAATAAAAAACGTAACGACGTCCGAAAGTAAGGGCACTGTAAAGGTCTTCCATCTGACACTTAAGAAAACAAAATACTTGTAAAAGTCTATTCTACACCATGTTTATGGATTTAACTTTTTTTTTTTTTTTAAAGAGTTTGTGTGCATGCGTCCGGTAGAGAAAAGGAGATAGGAGGCAGCACTTAGAATATTTCAGAATGAGCACCATGTGGGGTTTGTGGGCCCTGCCAATATCAGGCTCAAGCCTTTATCACCCTATTAAATCCTCCATTCCTAGAGGAGAATCATTGCACAAGAAACCAGAACTCTTGCTCCAGCAGCTCCATACAGAAACCAGAACTCTTGCTCCAGCAGCTCCATACGGAAACCAGAACTCTTGCTCCAGCAGCTCCATACAGAAACCAGAACTCTTGCTCCAGCAGCTCCATACAGAAACCAGAACTATTGCTCCAGCAGCTCCATACGGAAACCAGAACTCTTGCTCCAGCAGCTCCATACGGAAACCAGAACTCTTGCTCCAGCAGCTCCATACGGAAACCAGAACTCTTGCTCCAGCAGCTCCATATAGCACTGCATATTTAAACGCAACACTCATGCTCTATCTTGTACGGCCAAGTTTATTTGTGTAAATTGACTGGTTGCCAAGGAGATGTGTGTGAGTGACCAGAGTCGGCTGGTATCTTGACAACTGGCCATGCTAGAATAACAGAGCCATTACCATTAGTAGGGTTACAAATGGTCAGAGAGCCAACAGGCATGGCCTACACAACAACCAGATTAACAGTGAAAGAAAGGAAGGCTACAGAAGAGAGAGAAACACAGCTCTTTTGTGAATGTAATTGGCTTTCAACTCCAATGAGCTTGTTTTGTCCTCCTTGTCTGGTTAGTTACACTGCATGTCTGAGAACAGCTCAGTGCTGCTGCACGGTTTGAGTCCATAGCGTACTGCAGTAAAGTTGAGGCTGAGAGAGGAACTTGGATTGAGTTAACTGAAATTAATACAGTTAACCATATCAATGTTTTGCATCTTCTACCTTGATCTTCTTTTGTTGTGTCTGAAGATAAGTGCCACTAAGTTCAAAAATATTTTTATTTATTTAACCTTTATTTAACTAGGCAAGTCAGAATGAAGCACTTTGTGAGGTAGAGAGAGAGTCGTTTTCAAGTATCTGACAGAATACATTGACTATGCAGAATGACAACCATAAGCTTTATTGGGCTGTTGAGGGGTTGATAGTTATGTAAATAAATTACCTGGATTTTGTCTGTATTTCCAGTGTAGCAGAGTCCCATAGAATGCTTAAACTCATAAAGTATGCCCTACATTTGAAAGGTTTAGGGCCTTGTGTCTTGTGAAATAAGCGACCATATAAGTAACAAGGAAGGTCCCCTTTCATTTTAAGGCCACTCAGTGATTTATCGCTCAACCTGATATCCTTGTAGTTTGAGCTAGCAGGAAGCGTTCTTTTTTCACTCAATTTGAAGTTGAAAATGTTCAAATTAGCTTTGACTATTCACACAATGTCATATCTAGTGACCAGAATCTGTCAGTCCATGGCATCACAGGTTATTGTAAGGGTTAGTACTGTATATCACTATACCGACCCGGGAGAGTGACATGGGGGATATGTAGGTTGCCATTTGTTGAAGTGAACCAGGAGAAGACAGCAGGGTCACTGGGGACTGAGACATCATGGAGGAGGGGTTCTACATCATAGGGCATCGCTCTCACACCTCCATCCTCTCTCTGGATGCTTATGTAGCGTCACTAATGTGGAACAGCACTTTCTATGCAGTTTCAAACAAACCAACAGCCTGGCAACTGTCTGTTTGGCTTTCTGTTGTGTAATTTTCGGTATTTGAGGAGGAATTGTTTCTCCTCTCCTAGGCAATCAGCAATTAGTACCAGGGGGTGTGCTCTTCACTTTGCAAGACAATTATCAATTAGTATTAGTACTTGAGCCTCCCCTGTTCTCTCAATGGCAAAAGTGTCAGTGACGGTCTGGTCGCAAAACTAAAACCGTCACCGAAAGAAAGACAGTCCTGCTGAGTTCTTCTAGGAAGGAAAGAGGTGTCTCCACACCACTATCACCTAGTGATTTTTCAGATTCTTACTTTGCTCTTTTGTAGCTTTGGCAACTATGTGTGTTTTCTATATGTGTTCGCTCCTCTCCCTGTAAGCTTTACAGACGCTCCCCTACCCTTTGGCTGCAACCCTTCTAATTTTGTGTAACCTGCAAGCACAACCCATGTGGAATTCCTGGTCTCTGGCAGCGTTTGGATCTGACGATCTGTGGTCAAGAACACAGAGTTCATCTCGGCCTATGCTGCCCTTCAGTCCATTCACTTTTTTTGGTCCTGATGGAGACATGGATCACCCCAGAGAACACTGCTACTCCAGCTGCTCTCTCTTCATCGGACTACGTTTTCTCTCATAGCCCGAGAGCATCTGGTCGTCATGGTGGTGGCACAGGGAGATACTAATGTCTCCTAGGTAGAGATTTTCCCTTTTCTCCCTCACTCACCTGTCCTTCTGCTCAATTGAATTCCATGCTGTCACTTGTCCACTCAAGCTTAACATTGTCATCTATCACCCACCAGGTGCCCTTAAAGTTCCTCAATGAGCTTCACACCTTGATAAGCTAATTTCCTGATGATGGCTCACCGTTCTTTGTACTTGGCAACTTCAACCTCCTGATGTCTGCCTTCGATTCATTTCTTTCCAACTCTCTCCCCTCCTTGCCTCTTGATCTCACCCTATCCCAGTCCCCTCCCACTCACAAGGCAATAACTTTGACCTCGTCTTTACTAGAGGCCTACGAATCTCACTGCTACCCCCCCCCCCCCCCCCGGCAATCTTTGCTCTCTCTCCCACCACTCTCTCCTCTTCTATCATCTCTGCCTTCTGCTAAATCTTTCTCCCTCCGGTCTCCTGATTCTGCCTCTTGACCCTACTCTCCTCCCTTTCTACATCCTAGGACTCGCACTGTCCCCTTTCTAAATCTTATATAAATTTCAAGCTTCTACCTCTGTCCTTAATCCTCCACCCCTCCCCCTCCCTCTCTGCAGACGACTTTGTCAACCACTTTGAAAAGAAGGTTCACGACATATGCTCCTCATTCACTCAGCCTATTGAGTCCACTAGTCCCACTCACACAGAACTACCCTAGGCCTTGACCTCTTTCTCCCCTCTATCTCCAGATTAAATCCTATGACTAGTGAGGTCTTCCCTTCTCCAGAACATCTTTGGAGACCTTCTCCCATTCCTCACTTCCTTCAGCAACTCATCCCTGACCATTGGCTGCGTCCCCTCTGACTTCACTATGGCCCAAGTCACTTCCCTCCTCAAGAAACCAACACTCGACTCCTCTGATGTCAAAAATTACAGTCCGGTATCTCTTCTTTTTTTCTTTCCAAAACACTTGAGTGTGCCGTCTCTGATGAACTCTCTTGCTATGTCTCTCAGAACAATCTTCTTGACCCTAATCAGTCAGGCTTCAAGAGGGGTCACTCAACTGAGACTGCTTTTCTCTGTGCCACAGAGGCTCTCTGCATTGCCAAAGCTGTCTCTCGATTCTCTTCCTCCTAGATCTATCCACTGCCTTCGACACCGTGAACCATCAGATCCTCCTCTCCACACCTCTCAGGGCTGGGCTTCTCGGGTTCTGCACATGGATTGCATCCTAACTTGAAGGCCACTCATACCAGGTGACGTGGTGAGGCTGTGTCTGCACCACGTACACTCTCTTCTCTCTATACACCAAGTCACTCGGCTCCTTCATATCCTCACATGGTCTCCCCTATCCTTTCTCTGTGGATGACACTCAACTACTTTTATTCTTACGCCCAGGTGGCGACACACATCTCTACGTGCCTGGCAGATATCTCAGTTTGGATGTCGGCCCACCACCTCGAGCTCAACCTCGACAAGACGGAGCTGCTCTTCCTCCCGGGGAAGGCCTACCTGCTTCAACACCATCTCGCTCCTGCAGGTTCATGCTCTACAACATCTGTAGAGTACAACCCTACCTCACACAGGAAGTGGTGCAGGCACTTGTCATCTGGACGACTGCAACTCACTGTTGGATGGGCTCCCCACTTTTCCAGAGCGCTGCAACCCTACTGGTGTTCAACCTTCCTAAGTTCTGCCATTTCACACCGGTCTTCTGCACACTCCACTGGCTTACACAAAAAGCTCACATCCACTACAAGGCGATGGAACTTGCTTACGGAGCAGCAAGAGGAACTGTCCCTCCCTACCTTCAGGCTATGCTCAAACCCTACACCCCAACCCAAGCAATCTGTTCTGCCACCGCTTAGTCCCTGCCCATCTCCAAAAACCCTAACCTCTTCAAAAAGTAGGTCTTAAATAAACCCCCCCCCCCATTGTTAGTTCATGCCTTCATCATGAACTAACAATCGCACTTGGCTTTTCCCCCCTTACTAGCTCTGACTTTGCTGATGGCTACTTTGAGGTAAAATGTACTTACTATGACTGCGATATGTGATTGTCCAACCTAACTATTTTAAGACGAACACGTTAACTGTAAGTCTCTGAATAACAGTGTCTGCTAAATGACTCATATATACTAAAGCTTTTGTTCCTGTTTTGTTGTTGAGCTGCGTCATTAATGGACTTTGCTGTGTGCTTTGAGTCATTGTGAGCTGTGGATGTGATTGGGATAAAAATAACACTTCGCCCACTCCTGATGATGGAGAATACGCAGAGCCTCAGTACGAGGGAATAGATACAACACAGCTTGCAAAACATCTTGGGTCAGATAAAAATCAAACCCACACACCAGAACATTTGAGTTTTAGCTAATAAACAGACTTAACTGCATCACTCAAATGTGATTCATACTTTAAAAGAGAAGGAACAATGGGATTTTCCACAGAGCAGGTTAGATTGAATTCTGGCCCTGGTGCATGCAATGATGAATACTGAGTTGGACAACAGCTCACAGATCAATACGCTCCTAAAGGCAGTTGGCTAAATCAATAAACCAATCAAATACCTCAACAATGCATGCTGTGTCATCAAGTCCATTTTTAGTGGCTAAACAAATGAATACTGTTTCAATGGGATTCAGTAAAATAATGAAAACAGGACATTTCAACCTGTTCTGCACAAAAAGGATAAACTGTCTATTGTTTTGTCTTGTAGTCACCACATCTGATGGGAGATAATGTAGTATGTTTGGTGTCTGTAAAGTAGATTTTTTTATGCATTTTATTTATGAAATGACTGAGAAAAACACTTCTAGCCATATTGATGCTGAAAATGGCAGGCGATAACGTCAGATACAACACTGACCTCTGCTGGTGACTCTGGAGCTGATACGTCTCCGAAAAATCTGAACGGCAACGAGAAATCTAGGGGTGATGTAACAGTAAACTCATCATCGGACACATTAAAGGACTTATAAGTTCTCCTGAGCAGAAACACAGAATCATCAAAACCTCTCCAAAAATGCGTAAAGGCACACACAACTCATCTGGAATGACATACAACATTCTAACCTGCAGTAACATCCTCTATTACTATGGTGGCGGTGTGGGGTTCTCTCCCCATACAGGAACATGTGACTGGAGAGAGAAACAGAGAGAGAGGGGAGGAGGAGACAAAAAAGGGGGAGTACAAAATCAAACGAGTCTTTGAAGCGGTGCACTGCTCCAACTGAAGGTCCCACTGCAATCTGCAGTCTGCTGGCTACCTGAACACTGCACCTTGGTGCATAGAGAGAGGGAAGGAGGGAGGGATTGAGAGAAGGGAGATGGAAGGCAGGGAGAAGAGGATGGAGGAATGGAGAGAGAAGGGGATGGAGGGAGAAAGGGATGTATGAAAGGGATTGAGAAGGTATAAATCATTCTGCTGAATGTGCCAATACGATATGAAAGTAACACGTTCCTACGTCATACTTCTGGGTCATGTCCTGTAATCTCTCAACTAGGCTTCAAGATTATATATCAATATAACGTTATATTCACATTTGTGTATTGATTTTCTCATACCCCAATGCCTCATTTGAACTCCTGCAGCCTTGTTAGCATGCTGGAGCGTGTCTGCTCGGGTTGAGGACTCATTGATGTGTTTAATATTCTATTTCTTTTGAAGACGGGCAAGCTGTTGAAAGTGAGACCTATAAAGTGGGAGTTGTAGTTCATGTGTGTAGTTCCAATTGAAACGGTTGTTTCTTTTCAGCTCTGTGCTTCTTCTCGACCATAAAATACGTTGAAAGCCGGCATGTGGTAAGTAAATTCATTCGGAAACACGCATACATTTATTATACATCTTAAATTAACCACATTTTTATGACTGAGGACGCAAATTTGAGGTTAATTCTTAGCCTACAAAACAAGGATCCAGGAATTGTCACTTTCATACCGTATAGTCATGGGAAGTTAACAAAAAAGTTGGTGGGTGAGGAGTTAGAGACCTCCACAGCTGTGTGGTGTGTGTCTGGTGTATCTGATCCAGTGTGTGTTTCAGTGTTCATGTCTGACCCTGGCCTAAAGGGACATACAGATCATGACTGTGTCTCCTGCTGCTAATCTGGGACCGACTATCTGCCATCCCACTGTGCTAGGCTGAACCTGAGCCCGGGCCAGACGTCTGTGGACTGAAACCATAGCTCTATTAATATGACGTTTTACTAGAAAGTACTGTGTGGGATATCAAATCCTCTGCATCAATATAGTCTAACTCCAACTGTCCAGCACTGAACCTGATATATACCGAACAAAAATATAAAAACGCAACATGGGCCAATTTCAACGATTTTACTGAGTTACAGTTCATATAAGGAAATCAGTCAATTTAAATCAAATTCATTAGGCCCTAATCTATGTATTTCATATGACTGGACAGCAGAGCAGCCATGGGTGGGCCTGGGAGGGCATAGGCCCACCCACTTGGGAGCCAGGCCTACCCACAGGGGAGCCAGGCCCAGCCAATCAGAATGAGATTTTCCCCACAAAAGGGCTTTATTACAGACAGTTTCATCAGCTGTCTGGGTGGCTGGTATCAGACGATCCCACAGGTGAAGAAGCCGGATGTGGAGGTCCTGGGCTGGCGTAATTACACATGGTCTTCAGTTGTTAGGCCGGTTGGATGTACTTCCAAATTCTCTAAAACAACGTTGGAGGCGGCTTATGGTAGAGAACTTAACATGAAAATCTCTGGCAACAGCTCTAGTGGACATTCCTGCAGTCAGCATGCCAGTTGCATGCTCCCTTTTATTGTCCCAGCAGAAGGTACACCTGTGTAATGATCATGCTGTTTAATCAGCTTCTTGATATGCCACACCTGTTAGATGGATGGATTGTCTAGGTAAGGGAGAAATGTTCACTAACAGTAATGTAAACCAGTTTGTGCAAATAAAAATTGAGAGAAATAAGCTTTTTGTGCGTATGGAAGAATTTTGGGATCTTTTATTTCATGGGACCAACACTAAAATGTTGTGCTTATATTTTTTTCAGTATTTGTTGATGTAATTGTGATACCTTCCTGAAGGTTTAACAGTCGAAAAAGCAATCACCTGCAGTTCCACTGAATTCTAATTAATGAGTAGAAATAATAGAATATCCACAGTCTAATTGCATAGAGGAATGTTAACAGAAGAACATGTAATGTGACGTGAATGAACAATGCAAACCCTAAAAGGTGTGGGCGGGTGGGAATTGAAGGCTGTAGTACGTAGTGAATGTTAAAGTCAGTGTGGGGGTGACGGCTGTGAGACCCACCCCCCCCCCCCCTTTATTCCAGGTGACAGTTCAAAGGTAGCTCTGGATGCTAAGCCTTCATTAAGGCCAGATCAGCACCGGGGCAGAGCGCTGTCTGCGTGGATGGAAACTCCTGGGGATGGAACTCTCAGGCAAAGCCATGGTTTATTCACATCAAGGGGGAGAGTGCATTGATCAACAGAACCTTTTCCTCATTTCAGAGTGGAACAAAGATGTAAAACAGCAACAGCAAGGTTGCAAGCAAAATCCTTTTTTCTTTACAAAATCATGAGGAAGAATGTTTTTCTACTGTTATCCAATGTCCTTGGACAGTTTGTTACAAATCGATGTTTAAAATACCAAATGCACTTCTCCAGCCATTGGGATTCACTCTCCCTCTCTATTTCCATGTCTTTCCCACCGTCTCTCACTCCCTGCCTTAAACTCTAGCTGAACTCTATCCCCTAGGTAAAGGCTGCCTCCACCAGCACCAAATGTTAATTTGACCACGGTAAGCACCCACCCATGGAAGAGCTGAGTGACACACATACAGACAACTATATCCATCAGCTTGAGCTTCTCTCTGATAAAAAAAAAAAAGTCTATGAGACAGAAACAAAAAAATGATATGTGTGCTTGTGGATACAAATGCAATCATTATAGCGGAGATTATATGACTATAGATACAAAAGACAGTCTTAACTGTACAACTGGATCCAGTCTCCCTACATCATGTGGATAAGCTGGTCGACTACATCCCTATCTGGTGAGTATGACTTCTGCCACTTCCCCAGGGACAAAGAGGGGTTTTCTGATGCCTATCCGTCTCTGTCCATTACCCAGAGTGCTTTGGCACCTGTTCAGGATGACCTCTGATAACACAGTCTAGGAAAATAGATGGGGATCAGACTTAGCTGTAGACTTAAACTATCACAGAGACTCACAGAGATGCCTCTAGTCTGGCACAAGATGGCTATGCTTTTGTTCAGGGGTCAGCTGTCGAACACACGCAGTGCCATAAGGAGTCTACTGATTGTTGCAACAACAAAAAAAATAGTCAATGCAGCTAACTATCAGTACCAACAATTAATAAGACAATCACACAAGTGATACAAGCTGGGTGACTGTTCCATTTGACAGCCATACCTGATGTCTGCTTGCTGCAAACAAATTGCCCTTTGGGATTTCTACTCTAGTCGAATCTAATCTATGAAGAGTATGTTCGCCTCCCTGTGGACAAACAGAAGCGCTTCACTGCCGGGACAGTAAACGCAAACAACTGAACATGGCTCGTTTGAGTCTAATATAATTAGATGACAAAGAAAGTTACACCTGAACACGGAATGTATAAACTTTAAATGCAAATCATATCGCTGAATGTGCAGTCACTTTTGCGTGATGAGAAAGAGAGCCCATTTGGCAAGTGACTGCTGGGCCTCTCTAATTGTGTGGGTTTTCTGGCATGGGCACACTGGAGGTTGCCTCTACTCCACAGAGTCAAAGTCAGGGTAGAGAGAGTACTTCTGTTGTCTGAACAGGCCAAGACTTGAATCAATAGCACTTCAATTGAGCTATTAGGCTGTTTAACCTCTAAAAGTTAGAGCTCACTTTGCTGGCACAAAACTACCTCCATACTTCCATTCATTTGTATGGGTTACCTTCAGACGAGTCCCGGGACACTTGTGGGGGTCGTAGAGCAAAAAGAGAACACCATCATGTAGGCCAAACCGCTCGGACACTACAAACGTTTTCATCAGAAGACCGATTTTCGGGATGTCTCCATGGTCTGATAAACACCGCTGTAGCTCGGCCACCTCCCACCGCAGACGCGGAAGGGCGACATAGGCGGATGCGGTGGATTGAGACGCAGAATGATATCTCCAGCTTAGACTCTTAAGGATTAAAGAACAAGATGCAAGTAGATGGGTTGTAGGAATGTGAAAAGCGTGATACTAATGACATAAGATATGTAGTTTCTGTTTGAGAAAAGAGATAATAGCCACACTGGACCAGAGCAACCCAACACCTATGACCGCTTCTCCTCTTACATGCCCCATACAACGGCTGGTGAATAGGAAAACCCTCTCCCTATGACAAAGACACAACACAGTCATCAGATAACCATAGTGCATATAAGAACACAAAACACATCCGTCATGCAGTTTCATCTCCCCCGAGCTGCGTTCAGCATCTGCTACAGAGGTATAATCAGATATAATTTCCCCTCTCAAGGTAGACAAACACAGAAAGACCATAAAGAGCTGCTCTGACAGACACAATATGTCAATATCACCCTGGATAAAACTAAAACAACAGGCTCTGTTATCTGGGTAGGGATCCTTCCACAATGAGCTCTGTCTGAGAGGCAGCTAACCCTGGCTAATCTCGACTTTTGAAATGCCACTCCATTTGAAATCATGAGCCGTCCGATTGGCCCTCTGTTTCTCACCGGGCTACCACATGCATATGCCCCGCTTCCCGTTTCCGTGACCACCATCCATAATTGAAAGACAGACAATCAAAAGACTCTCCCTCTCGAGCTCATAGAGAAGCCAAAAAAGCAACTGATCTTGGACCAGCCTTTGATGCAGAAACAGAGAGAGTAAGAGAGAGATAGGGAGGAAGGGACCTGTCAGAGGATCTGTAAATGTCAAACTATGATTTATATCAGGATTAGAGAGTTCTCTGGGTTTGTATTATTGCTGAGCATCAGTCATCTATCAAAAAACCCTCTGGGGCTGTCAAAACACAGGCCCTTTCAAAAATGGACCCTCTTAAATGACAAAGACAAAACATTCCATTTACACGATAAAAAGCCCCCCCAACATCTCATATGCCTTCTGACCCAAATGAGTGTTACCACGCGGCACAGATGTTGCTGCTTTCCACTTCAAAGGCCACGGGGAGTGGACTGGAGGAGATAATGATTTGGGCCCATTACCAGTAAACTTCTCCACTGCTTTCACTGGAGGCTGGCCTCTATCTCCATGCTAGTACAGAGAAGAACACTGGTAAATCCACCAGGCCTATTGTGTGGTGGTGGTCACCAGGGTCTCCCCACCCTTATAGGCTGTGGCCTCTTCAGTACTAAACCGAGAGACTCCCTTTTAAAGGGCCATTCATATGCCAAACCAGTCTGACAGTTTTATTTGACTGGGCTGCTTGTTAACATGCTGAATAGCAGGGTGGGCCTGTGTTATGCAGATCAGGTCAGGTTACTGTGAGGACAGACGTCAGTGGGCTTTCAGCCCAACTCAAACCCCCCCCCCGCCAAACCCCCTCTCCTCTGCTTTTAGTCCAGCTTGGATTTCAATTTAGTGCTTGGTGCATACAAGAGCAGGCTTTGTCCAAACAGTATTGCAAATACCATCACTAGCATACTGTACAGTGCAAATTAAGGTGCTTGGCAACAGGAAATTACTGCAAATGGGGACATTTTACAGAAATCAACTAACAGGAAATTTGACTTAAAACCTTCCCCATTATTAACTACAGGTCAAGTGTTAACATTCAAAAACCATTATCATTGACAGCGGTGCGCTAACATGTCTCGATGGAGCGTTGGGCGAGTTATTGAATGAAGTTTTAAAACATACAGGTGCAGAGTTAAGTGGGTGACACGATTAGGCTGATCAGATATCTGGCGCACACACACCGTTCGTGTTAATAAGCTCTGTAATGAGTCTCATTAGTACAAAGAAAATCAATCAAGCCAATGGCTAGCATTACAAATTCAAAGGAGCGCGTTGCACAAGTTAAATCCACTCCTGTCTCCCCCTATCCTTTCCTGCCTAGAGCTGACAACTCTGTTTACACAGCACTATTGGCTCTCTGACACACTGGCAGTGGGGTTAGTAACATGCTGCTACTCTTCAGAAAAATGTTGCCAGTCTTGAAAAGATAGGTAGATTGAATTGGTCTGAAGCCAGAGGCAATGAATCAATACCACGAACTAGGCAGCCACTTGTTTATTTAGAATAGTGAAGCTCACAGTAGCTCATTACATATTATATTACTGTTCACACAAGTTGCTTTTCTGAGAACAAACCGTGTCATAAAAAAAAGTGACAAATTCTCTCATTGGACTTTTCCTTAGAACGAATGTGATTGGTTGGATGAAAGCTCAACAGTGGTGGATGGCGAATACGGTCAGTAGTAGGCCTGAATGATTTTAAATGGATGACACTTGACTGGGTTTTTAGTAGGACCTGAATGGAGCCAGCAAACACAGTAAAACCACAGTGGAAGAGTAGGCATGAACCCCCAAGACACCAGCTTAGCGGAAGCTTCTTAATATAGCGCGGAAGAAGGGAAGAACGGAAAAAAACGTACCATCTCTTCCTGGAAACTCAAGCTCCTGAATATTTAGAAAAACATGAATATTTTAGAGAATTCAGAGCCATACACACATGTTAAAGTGTAGGGAATGGTAGGGGGATGTTGGTCTCAGCGCTTACTTAACCCAGTCCCTTTTCCTGTAGTTATTTATTTTTTCCTGAGATTTCAACCCAGTTCTTAAATGGTCTGGCTCTCCCAGCCTCCCTGGCTCTCCCAGCCTCCCTGGCTCTCCCTGGCTCTCCCAGCCTCCCTGGCTCCCCCAGCCTCCCTGGCTCTCCCAGCCTCCCTGGCTCTCCCAGCCTCCCCCTGGCTCTCCCAGCCTCCCCCTGGCTCTCCCAGCCTCCCCCAGCCTCCCCCTGGCTCTCCCAGCCTCCCCCTGGCTCTCCCAGCCTCCCCCTGGCTCCC
This sequence comes from Oncorhynchus clarkii lewisi, assembly GCF_045791955.1. Taxonomy (NCBI): domain Eukaryota; kingdom Metazoa; phylum Chordata; class Actinopteri; order Salmoniformes; family Salmonidae; genus Oncorhynchus; species Oncorhynchus clarkii. Next base: position 48,571,030 of record NC_092153.1, on the reverse strand, counting down.
CCAGCCTCCCTGGCTCTCCCAGCCTCCCTGGCTCTCCCAGCCTCCCCCTGGCTCTCCCAGCCTCCCCCTGGCTCTCCCAGCCTCCCTGGCTCTCCCAGCCTCTCCCAGCCTCCCCCTGGCTCTCCCAGCCTCCCCCTGGCTCTCCCAGCCTCCCCCTGGCTCTCCCAGCCTCCCCCTGGCTTTCCTTCAGACTCACATTTTGCATGTCATCAAAGTGTGTGCTGCTGTGCAACTACATGTCTGACATCAGCAACCTTGAAAAATGTGGCTGTTTAAAGAGCTCATCCTGTTATAGAGAACTTGAAACAGTCACGATCCCCTCCCACACAAACACACGATGATCCTCATCAATAATGCCCCCAAGGAGACAATTCAAGGTCTAATTTTGGCAGTCTGGCAGGTCCCTGTGTTGACATAGAAAATATTGTTTTGTCACTCTTAGTTAATAAACAGCAGGGTTGATATGGTAGCCAACCCACAATGTACGCACTCCCTTCTCTGATTCCCTAATCTACAACACCGAGGTCAGATAAAGTCCACATTCCAAATAAAACACATATCTGTATCAATCGGCATGAAAACAGGCTTTCCTGAGAAAGAGAGGAAGAGACTGGTCGGAGCATTTTCTTTCCAAGAAGGAACAAAGGCGTTCAGTGATGTTTGTAGCCATAAAGTTCCCCCATACCGTTCCAGCGTCTACACACAAAGCAGGGTTTCCACGACCCGTCTGTAAGAAATGTCCGCTGTCGGGTTGGTTTTTCGGGAAAAAGTGTACTTTTATTGTGGCACTGCAAAGGCAATTAAAGGCACATTCCAGAGGTTGACTGTTATCCCGTAATGGTTTACAGAATGGAGGCCTGAATCATGATGATCCTCTGCCTAACATGCCAGCCCCTCCCCTCCTCCCTCTCTCTCTCTCATTGTAGATTTGCTTATGGTGATAGCATGCTTCAGTTCGGCTGGCACCTAGCCGAATGACTTTACTCACATACTCCTTTAAAAAGACCTTCACTTGAAAAATGAGAAAAAAGCAGCAATAGTTCTGTTTGTCCATTTTGAGACGCCGTAGCCAGTATACACTTCCTTAAAAATAGTCTGAATTAATTTAACTCAAGAAATTTGTCATAAATGTTTACGTTTTTGCTTCAGAGATCTTGGTCGTGCAATTTTACATTTAACTAAGATGTTTGGAGTATTTTTCAATGAAAAAATGTGCATAAAAAAAAGTCACCTCTCGTTGAATGACAAACTTTGTTGAAGAATCCCTACCGTTGGCCAAATCACCGACGGAGGGGGGTAGACTTAAGTCCAAAACGTCACTAAATGTCGTCATAATGTATGCACGAACTCCACTGATCTGTTTCAGCTGGGAATCATGCGGACGCCTTTAGACAGACCAGGCATTGCTTTCGTTAGGGCTGCTTACATTGCTGCTACAGACGACTCTTTAAGTGGAGGTGGCAGAGAGGAACTTCGTACCTCTTCTTGCAGGAAACAAAATCATGATGTAGGGGTAAAGTAATTGCTTTCAATTTAGAAACTGTATTCCTAATTGAGGAGTGCCCTGATTTACCGAACATATCATACTAAATGGAGTGTCGCGGACTTACGTACAGAATAATACGAAATGCTCCGAGACCAGGTTGAACCACACCACTGCAACTGCACTTGCCATATTCAGGGCAATGCATGTTTTAGTAATAACTCTTGTAAACAGTTCTGAAAAACTCATGTTGTCTTAAATATATAGCCTCTGCAAGAGTGAACCAAACAAACACTGCTTATATGTGCGGCATATCAAAGACAAACTACCCAGCGCTCTTTCCTTTCACTCTGAAGCAAATACAACAGTTGAGAGCGTTTGTAGAATGTCTGCTTAAATCTCTCATATTGCATGAATGGCTAAACTGTTGAGTTAGGGCACACAGATTCTGAACAATGCCTTGCCGACTCTGATACGCACGGCTGAGTCCATTTAGCAAAAACAGGATGGCTTCAGTAACCCTCAAAAGGAGTCCTCCAGACCAGTGCCTTGCAGAGGGGGAAGTGTCCACTGCATCAAACTGGCATAGAGACATGGTTCATACTACTCAAGAGCAGTATGTATTCAATTTCCTCAAGACGTTTTCTAAGACAGGGAGCAAACAGCATTCCACGGTACCAACTGCCACCACTGAAACTTTGAACTTAAGTGGACTGATGTTTTTGGCTGGGAGGGGCGGAGGGATAACTAGCCACAGTAAGGGCAAAGATAGAGAAGGAGAGTGAGGGTCCCTACCTCCATTTGTGCAGAGTGAAGCCGGGACACTGGTCTCCACACACGTTACACGGCTGTCCTCTCTCCGGCTCATCAAGGGTGTTCAGCTAGTGATGGAGAGAAGAACCTATATAGTTAATGGTCACATGATACCTGCTGTTATCGCTCATCTCTTCTAGATTCATCAAACACATGCTGTCTCTCACATGACAATTCACATTGGGACAGAGTGGGTTTACAGAAGACTTCAGAAGTCTAACTATTTAGAGAAGACAAAAAAGTATTCAGTCATAATTAGTCATAATCAAACCTAAAAAAAACATTGAAATAATGAGACAATGACATCAAGCCTATATATGACTTGGCCCAAATTATTTTAAAAAGAGTACCGTAACTACTAAATACAGAACTCAGTAATAGTCGATTGCCTCTGGGTACATGTGTGGAACACAAATGAGGGCAAACACTTAGGAAAGAAACGTCTGGTGCAGTGAACTGAAAGGCTTAACAAAGTATGCGTATTGGGGTAGATTCGTAGAACACAAACCAACTATTATTACATCAGCGGGATAATGTTGCTTAAATGAGCCTTTGAAATGTACTGGTGGATGTGTTCTCTCCCGATCAAATGAGAAGTGCGAAGAGGACTAGGAATTTAACGTTACTGCTTTACCGATTAAGAAACAAAGTCCACAGACTGCAAAATAACATTTCATTTATATAGACTTAAACCACAACACAGTGTATCTGGACACCGGGATTAAAGAGCACGCCGTGGTCGCGTGCGCCTCATGCAACCGTACTGTACCACATTTCTGCAAAAACGTGGGATCCTATGGAAAAACTACAATTTGTATCACTCACCGATCTGCTGGATTCTCTCTTCTTGGAGCTGCGAGTGAACATGACAGTCTTGTTCCAGGACAGTGGGCTGAAAACTGGAACCAATAACGCAAAAGGGACACTTGGAGAGTGTCCACGCACTTTCGTAAACAAATCCCCACGGTGGCGCTCGACGTTCCTCAACCAAACAGAGCCCTCGCGGTCCTATCCCGTTACCCTGTTTCATTAATGAATGAAGGAGCGCGGTTTCCGGATTCGACCGAGGGTGCCAGCTCCACCTTATTGCCTTTCAGCCAATAGAATCAGCTAATTCCACAGACGATGTTAATCTTGAAAGTATAATATTACAGGGAACACTTAACTTTACACTGTCCTTATTAATTGCATTTGTAAAAGTAAAGTGTTATACATATTCACTACATTCATTACGTATAATCAAAATATACGTGACATAAGTGAATTGTCAGAGCATTTTTCTAAAAGTGAAGGGCATATAGAGCAGTTGTTCTATCATGTAGGCCTAGAGTATGAAACAAACCAAACAGTAGATTAGTTGAGAAACTTGAGATCCTGCCATGCAAATTCTTCATCACTAGACTGTAACCAAGCCAACCCCAAGGTTACCAGGTTACCAGGAGAAACTCCCCTTTTCAAACAAGACTGAGGACACTGTACAGTGTTGTCTCTCTGAGTGCTAAATCACACGAGGACATAAATGATTAATTCTACCCCCGTTTGTTTGATGAAGCATCTGACTTCTGCCTCCCACCCAGGGATTTCCCATTTCAATTTCCTGTGAGGTAATGCAGACAGAGTTGGCTCTCCAACAAGTGCTTGCCATTTATCACCAGAGAAAAGCTTTGCAGCATTACCTCGACAGACAGACAGGCTCAATGCACTCGAGAGCGCCCAAGGCCTTTCCTCTCAAAGGAGAATTCTTCAAGGAGAGCAGAGCCATGTTAAGAATATCCCAGCAAGAATCTCCTTGCTCAGGGCTCTATTCACTTTACTGGGATATTATGTATATTCTTCTCTTACCCTTCAAAGGATGGTATTATTAACTAACAACTTTTTGAGTTCCCTCTTGGCTTTTCTCTATCTTCGACACCACCAGTGTACAACTGAGTTCACTAACTTTCTATGTTCTGAACTTGCTTCGCTTCCCACATCTGTTTTCAGGAGCTTTTGAATGTGACACAAGGTTCAAATGACTTTGGCCAAGCAGTACTGATGAACGGAAGTGTAGAGAAAATAAAGATAGACAGACGTGTCTATGTGTGACATAACTCTCTGCTGTGACCTTCAGACACTTCCTCACACCTGTGTGTGGACTAAACAACCACAATGTTCCACATCAGCAGGCTCGAGAGAGAGAGAGAGAGAGAGAGAGAGAGAGAGAGAGAGAGAGAGAGAGAGAGAGAGAGAGAGAGAAGAAAGAGATGCCGAAAGAGATGAGACATAGAGAACGCACACACACACACTACAACAGACACAGACATGAAGGTCCACATTGTTTGTGTGTGTACAGAAAGCTGGAGGCTAATCAAACCTAGTGTAAGTTCAAAGCTGTCTGTGTCTAATTACCCAGGGGAGTGGTCCTACAGGGTACTTTATCTGTTGCTGGTTTTAGAATCATCTTGATGTCATCTAAATACAGGACCTACATGGCCTAAGGAGGGTCTAATAGTAGCCACCTTTACATGATTAGAAAAGACACATGGACAAGTATTACAAGAACCCACCAGTGTTTACAGATAGGTAGGGCTGTGTTTGAAATCAAAGGAATCTCATATATTTTTTCTCATACATAGACTTATTATTTCCGGGACATGCCATTACCCTCACATTGTCAGTGTTCAGGAATAAAATGCCCTTAGTGTGAAGGTCAGAGGTGTCAGGAAAGTACAGTAGAGACCTAGGACCTATAAGGACTGAGGTCACTACTTTAATCTGTGTGGGAAGGTCTGGGAATGTGTCTGAGAACAAACCATGGCTGGGTTTCTGTTTAAGCACTTTGTGAAATCTGCTGATGTAAAATAAATTTGATTGATTGATTGATTGATTGGTATTTAGTGATTTAAGCACACACAGACACACAGGTACAGATACAGACAAAGACACAGACAGACACATGGACACGCACATGTGCTTATGTGCGGGCGTGCACGTGTGTATATTGAGAGGCTGTGTTGTATTGCTACCCATCTGATTCCAAACAACGATATTAACTGCAAATATGGAATTACACCCAATGAAATTAAATTGATTTGAAATAGCATCCAGAACAAGATGATGACCTGACATAATTCACACCACACATATTCCACAGTGACAGATTCTCCAACCACTCCCAGAAGTAAATGTGCTCTGATAAATATGAGTGTGCAGTCTGCACAGCTCCACAAGGTTAGCTGAAAGAAACAGCTACACTTGCTCTAATGCATAATTCAGAGGTTTCTCTCTCTGCACTGCTAAAGGGGGGCAATGTCAGAGCTTTGCAGATGGAACACTGCATACAAAGGTGCTTTTAGTACCGAGCCCACGGAGGGGTAATCTGTCTCTGGCTGATACCACTTAGAGGGCATGGTACAGGTCTCCCTCCGGTGGTTGATATTGGGTGCAGGGACGCTGAAAGAGCCCACAGGAAATGAGGCAATGGTCCAGGTGGGACACTGCAGTTACTCTTACCCCCAGGCAAAACACTTTATCTGGACAGTTCCCATGAAAACGAGCTAGCAGTCTGCTCCAGCTTGAGTATTGCCAAAAGGTGAGGGAGTAACGGAAGAGCAGTCGTGTATGAATTGTTGATAAGGTAAGATTGAGCTCAAGCCATAACATACAAGCACCTCGATATAACTACTTATGAAAACAGATCAAATGTGTGTGATAATGATCAAATGAATAAAGTAAATAGATGTCCACTGAGCGATTCTAACTCATAAAGCGTATAAGAAATTCATTACTGAAAGAAGTTCATCTGTTAATAAAATAAGTCAACTTACCTGTTAGAGTAGTTGTTTGCTCTTCTTCTTTCAACAGTGATATGTGGAATTGGAGTTGTGAAGGACAATGTGTGTTCCTACCACCTGGGCTCTGTAGACAGGTGTTTGCCGGGTTTAAAACAGAACACGCCTACGTGAGGGATCCTTGGAGATAGTAAACAGTAACTAAATCAAGTGAGTTGGGGGGAACACACACACACACACACACACACACACACACACACATCAAACAGACCACATTAGAGAAGCAACAAACTTGCCACCATTTAAACCCCACTAGACACTGACACTCTACTGTCAGAGATGTCGATCTAAAGGACAATGAGGGTGTAGTTAATACATTACACAACAGTGAACACCATGCTTTTAAAACAATCAATATAATGCTCATAAGAACCACTACATGAATAGATCTGTTTTTCTGGCATCCGGTTAGTGCTGAACCAATGACCATGACATATTACAGAGGACCTACATCTTACATGGGAAAACATGAGATTTAGTGGGCTATGTAATTTAACCTGAGATGTGGGGGAATTTCCATACATCTGGCTGCTACAATATATCTGATGTTATTTCTGTGATGAGGGATACTCTGCCAAACACCATTGGTTTTGTAAAGATAAAATGCTAACATGGTAAATTAACTGTCCTTGTATGTTAGATCCCCAACGTACCTACTATATGGGTACAACACAAACTGTCTGGACACGAATACAACTGGTTTCATTTTGTTATAATTTTTCTGAGGGGCAAGACCAACCTTATTACATTGAGGGTACACAGTGTATCTACTGTACTTACCAATAATCATTTCCCTGTGAGCATAAAAATCTGTCATGTAATTTCCAGGAACAGCACTTTTAAAACACAAGGTATTCTGGCTTGGCTCTGTCAGATCCTTCCGCGTGGTAGAATGATAGCGCTCTCCCACTTTCTCTCTCTTTGTCTCTCTCGCTCTGTCACGTCCTGACCTTAGTTCCTTTTTTATGTCTCTATTTTAGTTTGGTCAGGGCGTGAGTTGGGGTGGGCATTTTCTGTTTTGTTCTGTGTGTTATATTTCTAGGTGTTTGGCCTGGTATGGTTCCCAATCGTTGTCTCTGATTGAGAACCATACTTAGGCAGCCTGTTTTCCCACTATGGGTTGTGGGTAGTTGTTTTCTGTTTTGTGTGTCTTCACCTTACAGAACTGTTTTGTTTCGTTCACTCTCTCTCTTTGTTGTTTTTTTGGTTATTGCAGTGTTCAGTTTATTTATTAAAATTAACATGGACACTTACCACGCTGCGTTTTGGTCTGATCCTTCCTATTCCTCATCCAAGGAGGACAACGATCGTTACACGCTCCTCACTTATGCTACTAAAAGAAACATTCTTGACAACTAACAGTCATTGCTAAAATAATTCCGCTCGCTCCCTACAATACACCTGAGAGTTGGCACAAAAATGTAACATAGATTAAAGGACTTGTACAAACTAGCTGGCGCCTCAGCACACTACTTACTTGAATGCATATTCATGGCGCCCCACAGTCATAACATTGGCTTTGTATTCCCATGACAGGAAGTCAACAGTACAGGCAGGACTAGACCATGGTCACAGTACTGCACATTTTAGAGAAACCTACCAAGCAGTAATTGCTGAGACTCTCATAAACAAACCAAACACAGGCAGTTAAACAATAAAGAATGGGGGCGTTAGAGTCAGATCCACATACGCACAGCATAAACCAGTTCTTTATAGTATGGTGGGGAAAGTGCAATAATCACAAAGTGACAATTACGAAAGCATTGTGAGCTTTATGGCAGAGGCATGTCCTTTCATTGATTGGAGCATAATAGGCATCATAGCTTGTTACATCAAGGTCAGGTTTGTGTAGGAAAACGATGTATTAGCATAATATGTGCTCATAGGAATGGATGAGCTGTGTCAGTGACTTTATTTCCTCTGATCCTTCCCTTATCTCATCTCATACATGAATCATACATTTCATGTCGTGGAATTAAACTACGTGACATATTACGCAGACATGACATATAAATATGAACATTTGCTGGGAGAAATGGCTTGCCTGGAGCATACAAAGTGGTATGATTTGTAATAAAGAGGTATGTTTTATTTAGGTCACAATTGCATTATAATTCATAATCATTTATGATTCAAAGGTACAATAAGTACTTGCATATTGAACAAAAGCATGTATGATTTCTTATTATAATACTTGTTAAGATCATTTAAAAGTAGGACAAAAAATGGAAAAATACATAGATTTATCAAAAGGTCAACAATGGGGGAAATGTGGAATAAGATACAGTATATATAAACTCAGCAAAAAAAGAAACATCCCTTTGCAGGACCCTGTCCTTCAAAGATAATTCGTAAAAATACAAATAATTTCACAGATCTTCATTGTAAAGGGTTTAAACACCGTTTCCCATGCTTGTTCAACAAACCATAAACAATTAATGAACATGCACCTGTGGAACGGTCATTAAGACACTAACAGCTTACAGACGGTAGTCAATTAAGGTCACACTTATGACAACTTAGGACACTAAAGAGGCCTTTCTACTGACTACGAAAAACACCAAAAGAAAGATGCCCAGGGTCCCTGCTCATCTGCGTGAACGTGCCTTAGGCATGCTGCAAGGAGGCATGAGGACTGCAGATGTGGCCAGGGCAATAAATTGCAATGTCCATATTGTGAGACGCCTAAGACAGCGCTACAAGGAGACAGGACGGACAGCTGATCGTCCTCGCAATGGCAGACCACATGTAACAACACCTGCACAGGATCGGTACATCCGAACATCACACCTGCGGGACAGGTACAGGATGGCAGCAACTGCCCGAGTTACACCAGGAATGCACAATCCCTCCATCAGTGCTCAGACTGTCCTCCATAGGCTGAGAGAGGCTGGACTGAGGGCTTGTAGGCCTGTTGTAAGGCAGGTCCTCACCAGACACCACCGGCAACAACGTTGCCTATGGGCACAAACCCACCATCGCTGGACCAGACAGGACTGGCAAAAAGTGCTGTTCACTGACGAGTCGTGGTTTTGTCTCACCAGGGGTGATGGTCAGATTCGCGTTTATCGTTGACAGAATGAGTGTTACACCGAGGCCTGTACTTGGAATCAATTTGGAGGTGGAGGGTCCATCATGGTCTGGGGCGGTGTGTCACAGCATCATCGGACTGAGCTTGTTGTCATTGCAGGCAATCTCAACGCTGTGTGTTACAGGGAAGACATCCTCCTCCCTCATGTGGTATCCTTCCTACAGGCTCATCCTGACATGACCCTCCAGCATGACAATGCCACCAGCCAGACTGCTCGTTCTGTGTGTGATTTCCTGCAAGACAGGAATGTCAGTGTTCTGACATGGCCAGCGAGGAGCCCGGATCTCAATCCCATTGAGCACGTCTGGGACCTGTTGGATCGGAGGGTGAGGGCTAGGGCCATTCCCCCCCAGAAATGTTCCGGAACTTGCAGGTGCCTTGGTGGAAGAGTGGGGTAACATCTCACAGCAGGAACGGACAAATCTGGTGCAGTCCATGAGGAGGAGATGCACTGCAGTACTTAATGCAGCTGGTGGCCACACCAGATACTGATTGTTACTTTTGATTTTGACCCCTCCTTTGTTCAGGGACACATTTCATTTCCGTTAGTCACATGTCTTTGGAACTTGTTCAGTTTATGTCTCAGTTGTTGAATCTTATGTTCATACAAATATCTACATGTTACATTTGCTGAAAATAAATGCAGTTGACAGTGAGGACGTTTCTTTTTTTGCTGAGTTTATAAATTGTTACATAAATATAAGACATATAATAATGTTCAACTAATCCCTTTATTTTAACACCTGAGAATACATATACAATCTGGATCATCAGATATTCACAATCAGACTAAAGTTTCAATCCCTTTTCACTGGAGGATATTATTTGGACAATAAAACATTTAACGTTAACAGTTAACATTTTTTACTTCATTAAATCTAAACTAATATGATTCCAAAGATAAATTCAGAATGGCTATCGGTTACAACGGTGTGGAATTCCCTTTTAGCGAAAGGTTGGATGGAACCATGACAAAGTAAGAGTTGCACCTTCATGAAAATGTCCTGCTGATATTCTCAAGGCATCATTTATAAGGCAAATGTAGCAAATACGGCTTTGTCCTCTGAATCTATCTCAGGTACCAATGTCCATCCACCCCGCCAAACCCTGTCAAACAAATAAATACACACGAGAATAACCTCATATGTGTACAGTAAGGTGATATACTAAACTTCCTTATAACATCACAGTCACTTACGTTATTCATTTTGGGATATGTATCTTATCATGTCAAAAGAATCATACAAATTATTATAATTATTATTATTTGTCATTCACTTTCTATAAAAGTCTTATAAAAATCTAATGAAGGGCATTGGTTGCAAACAGTATATAAGATAAAGAAAACACACATTCAAACAGAAAGTACCCTGATATTGTCAAAACACTTACATCAGACAGCAGAAAAATGGACTGACTGTTGAAAGGCAATAAGATAAAGGCTGAGAAAAAAGCTACGTTGTTTGAGTGGAGGTACAGTAAGCAGTTCTTAGAGGCAGCATTTGGACACCTACACCTTTAAGACATCAACCAATCTCTATGGAGCACTGGTGTTGTTATAGGCCTGAGGTAAACTCTGCTTGATTCATGTAGTTATAGCCATGGGAATACGGCCTCTTTCTCAAAACTAAGGAATAACGGCTATTCCCTGTCACAACACCTGAGATACCCAGAACAAACAAAAGGTGAGTCTTTCTGATGCTTTGAAGCACATCTCTCTGGATCTATCAGCCTGCAAGCCTTTCCTCCCTCTCCTCCTCTAGCTGTGTCTCTGCTCTGACCTTAAAGCCCCCCGGGGCCACTCCACTGTCTATTCCCCTGACACACTCCCTCTGGGTAGGTGACACCTTGTACTTCCACGGATAAGTATGAAATGTTAAGGTTCTGCATCACAACTTTCATGTCATTCACTTTTCTCTCTCAGCAAAAATATTCAAGTATGTCCCACCAAGGCAGGGGTTGACTGACTCTCTCTCTCTCTCTCTCTCTCTCTCTCTCTCTCTCTCTCTCTCTCTCTCTCTCTCTCTCTCTCTCTCTCTCTCTCTCTCTCTCTCTCTCTCTCTCTCTCTCTCTCTCTCTCTCTCTCTCTCTCTCTCTCTCTCTCTCTCTCTCTCTCTCTCTCTCTCTCTCTCTCTCTCTCTCTCTCTCTCTCTCTCTCTCTCTCTCTCTCTCTCTCTCTCTCTCTCTCTCTCTCTCTCTCTCTCTATTTTCCCTGCTGCTGAATTCTTGAACTCCTCAACTTTACAGGGATGGCTATCTCTTTAAAGCACTCATTCCCATTCCTCTCTGCATATGGCCCATCTCAGGGTTGTTCCTCTGTGGTAGTAACACCTGGCTGGGTCTGCCTCTGCAGCAGCTGCCTGTGCTAGCCTCGACAGCACCAGCATTCCCCCTGGCTGTCCCAGATCGACCTTTACAGCACGCTGCGCTACGGTTCACTACACCGTCTCTGTGCCGTCTCTGTCTCTGTACCACACCTGACTAATGTACCAGCCCACTGATCACCGCTGGCGACTGTGTAGACCAGGTAATTAGAACAGCCTAAACAGCCTTCACACTCTAAGACCCAGGTAGGAACATACAGTAGCACTTACTACACTGGTTGATAAACACTCAGGCACTGAACAAGGTTGGATAGTGACACCACACGGCATAAGATGCCGAGACCGTAACACAGCTACGAGTGTAAAAAATGAAGTACATACAAAGTGCCCACGTCCGTACACACAAACGTGAAGCAGAACTGACAATCTCCTTCTGCATCTTAAGACATAGAAGAGCCAGGCTGCAACACTGCCACAATATGAGAGACACAACAACGCAAGAAACACAAGCAACTACTCTGGACTGAATATGTTAAATATTTCTAAGGCACATTTTTGTGTTCTAGTTAATGCAATGCGAATAGATGTCCATGGTGTTTGTTGCAAGAAAGAAAACACAATCCTTAAATTATCTTACAATACAAAAATAAATGTTGAGTATATAGTATAATAAATAAGTCATTTACCATGTTATGTACAGTACTTACACCTGTTCTATTGACATATTTACACATTGGAGGGAATAGAGGTCGTTTGGAGGATGGAATCCTCATTACTGTAGCACCACTGAGAGGTTGGACATCTTGGCTTGAAGAGAGCTGTGAAGAGAGAAAGGGATGCCAAAACCACATACTTTACTATACTATACAAACACATGTTTAGGATGAGGAGGGGAATGGTGGTACACATAATAACAGACTGAAGCTATAAAACACGATATATTTCTAAATAATAGTTAGTATTACACACCTGGTTAAACACTGTAGATTTAGGCCACTGTGATGAGCAGGTAAGAGCCGGAGGACGGAGTGCATTTCCCACAGTAACCCCCACACATTCCTGTTACTCTGCTGCCATCCTGTGGACAAACAAGGAACAATATTTACTCTGCTATAATGCAGTTGTTTTTTATTTATCGCTTTGGTGCAAAGTATGTGGTACATTTTCACAATTCTTAGTACAAAATTCAAAACAGATCATCAAAAGGGCAGTTGTTTCAAAACTTTAAGCACGTTTTCAAACAACTAAGTACAACAGACAAATCAAATCAAATGTTATTTGTCACATGCGCCAAATACAACAGGTGTAGGTAGACCTTACAGTGAAGCACTTACTTACAGTGTCAGTGTTTCATATAGAAATACGTTTCACATTGCAATACATGCTCATATAATGTAATTGCCTTTCACAATGCATCGCTCACATTACTTTTGATATGATTCTCTTCTCTTTAAAAATAATTGTACTATTACTTAATCTGACTGCTCTTAATTGATAATCACTTAGCCATTTGATAAACCTGTAGATGTTACAGGTAAACCGGTTTGTCTACTACAGATTTTGAGAACTACTCAGTTCACACTGCTTTATTAAAATTGCAATGGCCAATACAGTATCAACGTTTTTAACCAAAGATACAAAAGTCCACACATTTGGTATGTGACCCCAGTGGGAATCGAACACCCAACTCTGGTGTTGCTAGAGCCATGCTCTTATGAACTAAGCCACATACAGGACCACTACACAAGTACAATACAATACTGTAAAATACAATGCACAATCACAATACAGGCGGAAGATGTATGATTGACAACCCTATGAGCGTACCAACACCCTCCAAACCATGGATGAGGCATGCAATGGTTTCAATCGAGACCTACAGTATGTCAGGCTTGGATTGGCTATGCCAAAAGGTTTTTCACCAGGTGCGTGAACATTGAGGATATGTACCGCGATTTTGATGAGAACCTATGGCCAAATGCTCAAGACAGGCTTGATGCAAACTAGTGCCTGCTAAACATTGTTTCTTTAATTTATTTAATTTAAGTATATTGTGAAAGAAGTCTTCAATGATCACAACTTTGATCACACAAATGATGAAAATGTGATGTTTTGTATATTTTTATGGGTAGTGCAAGTGTATTGCCTAATGTACAGCACTGTAGCATACTACATTCAAAGGACAATTTTGAAACATGTATCTAGCATTTTTTGTTATTTGACTGTAACTGGTTGTTAAAATAACTAAATTAAGAAGATATCATTATGTGGTGTTTTGGTGATTAAACCAATGTACTCATTATATTTCACAATGAACTTGTATTTTAGATCAATGGTTGTGTGGTGAGAGATGTCTGCAAACAAAATGAACACAATGAAAGGTTTTGAATGGAAGACTGGCTGCGTAACAAGTGCTACCAGTTTGAGTTTTGCACTAAGAGTTTTGAAAATTCACCACAAACCAAAGCCACAAACCTGTAAACAGGATACCACATGGTTTAGTGACAGTAACACAAATCACAATGTATCCACTCATTTATCATGCACACTCAGTTGAATGTGATTTCAGGGTTTGGTCTTTTTTTTTTCGGTTCTCTGTGACTACATTGTAAAGGTTTTACACAAAAAATGTAAAAAATGTAAAATGTTGTAAATGAAAACTTGTTCTCAACTGGCCTACCTGGTTAAATAAAGGTGGGGGGGGGGGGGGGGGGGGGGAATGGGGCCTCTTAATGAATTACATTAAGAAAAACACAGTAATATTAGAAAAACACAGTAATAAAATATCATTAGCTAAGCACAGATGCAGAACACTCAGCTTAGAAAGGTTGAGAAATACACAGGTGAAACATTTCCCCAGAAATCTATCCCACGGAATGAATAGGAGCGGCATTTCCTCTGAAGTTTGGCAACTCTCATCTTGAGTGCCCTCCAGCACACTTGACTTAAAACAACCAGTGTTCAGCTATCCTTGAGTGTCCAAAGCTCCACTGGCTTTGAGACAGATTCAACCTTTTTCTCCCTGCCAAAAGCGGTCTTCAGCCTGATCTCCATTACAAAACCAGGAGGGCCCACTTCCCTCGGCAGCTGCCCAATAAGGCTCCTCTCTCACCAGTCACATAACAGCACATTTCCATATATGATTTACCTCAGCGGTTTACCCAAAAGGCTCAGACTTTTCTCTTTCCATCTACGCAGGCCAGCCCCTTTGTCTCATTGGGCCATGGTTCCATTGGACCTGCTCTCACTTGGGGCCAAAGCCAGGCCTCTGGTACTTTTCATTTTTCATTTAAATAACAGTGGCCAACTGTGAACTTTAACACCTTCTCACCAAGCAACTGTTTTGATTATGCTATTCTCAAGTCCTCACTGTTAGAATTAGCTATGGAAAATCGTCCCGATGCTGAATCTAGTTGATGATCCCTGCACTAGTGTTACAGTCGAAAAACAGCATTAAGGCACCAGGGGAGTCAGGGATACAGAGTCCACTTGGGCCAATGCCCAGAGCAGAGGCCCCTCTGAAGCCAAAAGGAAAGGAGGGGGGAAGGATGGAGAGAGGTAGGGTGGGGGGGAGGGAGAGAAGAAAGGAGGGAAGGAAGGAGGGAAGGATGGAGAGAGGTAGGTTGGGGGGGAGGGAGAGAAGAAAGGAGGGAAGGAGGGAAAGTGGAGAATGACGTTGTCTGAAACCAAAAACGATGCTAATAAGATGCTAATCTAAATCATTCCGTCCATGAGGCTGTGTGAATGTGCATCATATTTTTACCTGGGATTTGTGTATATCAGCAACTGCGTAGTTTCCTTGGGAGATCCACTTGGTTTCCTCAGCTAGCTGGAAGCCTGTCCCTGAGAGGTTGATGCTGAATCGACCCTGAGGAAACATAGAAGTAGGGAGGAGGGAGGGAAGAAGAGAAAGAGAAAATGAAGAGAGAGAGCAAGGGAGAGATATCAGCACCCCCCCACTACGCCAACCACAGAAAGCAGTAGAGAGCAGTTCACTAACATGCAGCAGCTGCATTTACGTTTCATCAGAGCCCAGCTGATATAAGCCAGACAAAACCCATGGACAAATACCAGACACTTTACGGTACCAACAGCTATAAACAGAACGGAGTAGATCATTCAGCCAGAGGTAAGCATCTACAGTTGAGTGTCTCTTGAAACTCTAGTATGGAAGCATAAATATTTGTCAAGTTCACAGAGCATGGTGTAGTGCAGCGTTTTCCATAACTCAATCCTCAGGACCCCAAGGGGTGCACATTTTGTTTTTTGCCCTAACACTACACAACTTATTCAAATGTTCAAAGCTTGGTGATTAGTTGGTTATTTTAATCAGCTGTGTAGTGCTAGGGCACAACCCCAAAAGTTCCCCCAGGGGGGGCCCCAGGACCAGGTTTGGGAAAGCCTGGCGTAGTGTATGGCTAATTTAAATGTGTGGATAAGTGGTGTGTTGTGTTGATGGAAATGAAAAACATGTTCACTAACTTTTGGCAAACAATAGAATGTTTCTTTATTAACTTAGCAAAACCAACATGTTTTGGCAAATAGCTTTCATTGTAATTTTTTTGTATTGACTTGGTGCTGCCTATCTTGGCCAGGATGCTCTTGAAAAAGAGATTTTAATCTCAATGAGCCCTGGTTAAATAAAGGTTAAATAAATAAATTGGGGTCTTTTTGGGTCATTGGAAACACATCTCCTGAAATGAGTCGGAAGAGGGGAGGAAAAGTGAGGGGAAAGCAGGTGAACCGGGGTCTTTAAAGGATGTAGGACTGCAGTCTGCGACACCACGGAGACAAATCATACAGTGCCATCAGAAAGTACTCATACCCCTTGACTTATTACATATTTTGTTGTGTTACAGCCTGGATTCAAAATTCATAAAATATGTTTTGTTTCTCAATCATCTACACACTATACCCCATAATGACAAAGGGAATGTAAAAAACTTGGAGATTTTTGCAAATTTGTTGAGGCAATAGAGAAATATCTAATTTACATTAGTATTCACACCCCTGAGTCAATACATGTTAAAATCACCTTTGGCAGGGTTTACAGCTGTGAGTCTTTCTGGGTGACTCTCTATGAGATTTGCACACCTAAGTCAAAACCGTAACTAGACCACTCAGCAACATTCAATGTCGTCTTGGTAAGTAACTTCAGTGTAGATTTGGCCTTGTGTTTTAGGTTATTGTCCTGCTGAAAGGTGAATTAGTCTCCCAGCGTCTGTTGGAAAGCAGACTGAACCAGGTTTTCTCTAGGATTTTGCCTGTGCTTAGCTGTATACAATTTGTTTTTTTCCTAAAAAAACTCCATAGTCCTTGCCGATGACAAGCATACCCATAACATGATGCAGTCACCACCATGCTTGAAGATATGAAGACTGCTACTCTGGTGATGTGTTGTATTTGCCCCAAACATAATGGTTTGTATTCAGGACATCAACATAATTTCTTTGCCACATATTTGTAGTTTTACTTTAGTGCCTTATTGCAAACACTGTCAATTAGGTTAGTATTGTGGAATAACAACGTTGTTGATCCATCCTCAGTTTTCTCCTATCACAGCCATTAACCTCTGTAAATGTTTTAAAGTCACCATTGGCCTCATGGTGAAATCCCTGAGCGGTTTCCTTCCCTCCGGCACCTGAGTTAGGAAGGACGCCTGTATCTTTGTAGTGACTGGGTGTATTGATACACCATCCAAATTGTAATTATAAACTTCACCATGCTCAAAGGGATATTCAATGTCTAGTTTTTAGGTGGAATGGTATCAAATACATCAAATACATGGTTTCCATGCGCTTGGTGCCATTCCATTTGCTCCTGTAACTCACACACTCCCCTGTCTCTGATATGTGGGCATACCCCAGTTGAGGGAGACAACACCAGAAAGACATGGGACTAATACAGTCTCACATGCAGCATCTGTGGTGAGGGGAGAGAGTGTAGAGGGACAGCACATGGTGTGTCGGTTTGCCAGCTGTAGACAGGGTGTATTTGATGTGTGTTTGCCAGGGCTTGGTGTGTGTGTGTATGTGTGTGTGTGTGTGTGTGTGTGTGTGTGTGTGTGTGTGTGTGTGTGTGTGTGTGTCAGCCGTCTCCTCTCACAGACTAACAGGATCTGATCTGCAGACACTGGCACAGGCAGGGAGTGTTTCCAAATCTCCCCTCAGACAGACGGGCCTCTCTGTCCTCAGGCCATGTGTGTCTGCTCTGCTCGGTCCCCACTCACAGAACACACCCCTGCTCTCTCTGTTCACAGTATCACCACACTCAGCATCTGACTAACCTCTTGAGCATTAGGCTCTGCTGGAACTAAGCACACATTGAACTCAACAGCACAATTCTACGGTCAGACACACCACCGAAGACACAGCTGGTAAACGAGATGAACCAAGACTAGTTAAGTCCATACAAGTCCTTAGTCCTAACCTCAGAACTCACGCCCTAGTGAAGACTTGAGTCAAACCTTTTTATTCTCCACTAGTTCTCTCCCAGTGGCTCCCTGGCCATGCAGTTCTTACCTGTGGACACCGGGCAGCGCTGTAGCAGTCTCCAGCGGTGGCAAAGGGAACTCTGTGGCCGTCGCGTGTGAAAGCAAACTGCCAGTCTATGGCTGAACGACAAAAGAGAGAAACAATGGCAGGACATATTAGTAAACATGACAGAAGCTTGGTGAAAAATGAATCGGGAACATAGCTCGGTCTGTTTGACTGGTCAGCATAACTACGACAGCTCATATAACATCAAAAGAACAGCCTGCATCTTCCAAAATGAGTACACTTTCACATAACCTGAATCCGGGCTTCCTTTTAGGGGTCACCATAATGGCAATATCAGTATAATTCCATCTACTTATCCCCTAAGGCCCTTTAATTGTGTGCTCCTAGAAGACATCTTGATCCCATTAACGCCACTCTGCTTGGACTTAATGAAATGTCTATGTGAGGATAGAGAGGAGTGGGGAGGAGGCTCTGACTTCCAAGCATGTTGGGGGAGCCAAGCATGGTACTCTGACACTAGCTGGTTAGCATTGACATTCAGGTTAGTGTAATGAAATCTGATGTAGCGTGTGTGCGTGTGTGTGTGTGTGTGTGTGTGTGTGGTGTGTGTGTGTGTGTGTGTGTGTGTGTGTGTGTGTGTGTGTTTCAATAATTGGTAGGCTAGTCTATGTGGCCTTGCTGAATGTGTTCTGCAACTGGTTCTGGCCCACTCACTGATGATGTGCATCTTGCTGAGGTCCAGTCGTACTCTGGTGAAGGTGGAGAGGCCAGCAGCGGTGTAGTCTCTCCTACACTCACAGTCCTCTCTCCTTGTCCCGTTAGCAGGGCACTGTGTGGGGTCTATCAGTCTGAAGAGAAAAAGAGCAACCAAGTTCATATAAAATGTGTCCTCCACACTTTTGACAGTGTTACATGATGATACATGAAGTAATCCACAGCCCCATAGGTTGCTTTACCTGAAGCCAAAGACTTCAGAGTAGTTCTCTCCCTCTCCGGTCGTCAAGGTGAGGTACTCCTGCGGCCTGTCAGTCTGCATTCCTGCACAGTAGACCTGAGGAGGAAGAGGAGGTGGAGAAGGAGGAAGGAGTGAGGAACGAGCCCAGAAATTAAAATCAAAACCTCTTCAGGACGACACACGCTATTTCTAAACCTGACCTGGGTTGGCTTGGTTCTCAAATGGACAGCCAGATAGATAGCCAGACAGAGAGCGAGACAGCCAGACAGCCAGACAGATAGCCAGACAAAGAGCGAGACAGCCAGACAGCCAGACAGAGAGCGAGACAGCCAGATAGAGAGCGAGACAGCCAGACAGACAGCCAGAAAGACAGATAGAGAGCCAGACAGCCAGATAGAGAGCGAGACAGCCAGACAGAGAGCGAGACAGCCAGACAGACAGCCAGACAGCCAGACAGAGAGCGAGACAGCCAGACAGAGAGCGAGACAACCAGACAGAGAGTGAGACAGCCAGACAGAGAGCGAGACAGCCAGACAGCCAGACAGAGAGCGAGAGAGACAGCCAGACAGCCAGACAGAGAGCGAGAGAGACAGCCAGACAGCCAGAGAGCGAGAGAGACAGCCAGACAGCCAGACAGAGAGCGAGACAGCCAGACAGAGAGCGAGACAGCCAGATAGAGAGCGAGACAGCCAAACAGCCAGACAGAGAGCAAGAGAGACAGCCAGACAGCCAGACAGAGAGCGAGAGAGACAGCCAGACAGAGAGCGAGAGAGACAGCCAGACAGAGAGTGAGAGAGACAGCCAGACAGCCAGACAGAGAGCGAGAGAGACAGCCAGACAGCCAGACAGAGAGTGAGTGAGACAGCCAGACAGACAGAGAGCGAGACAGCCAGACAGAGAGTGAGTGAGACAGCCAGACAGACAGAGAGCGAGACAGCCAGACAGAGAGCGAGACAGCCAGATAGAGAGTGAGACAGCCAGACAGCCAGACAGAGAGCGAGACAGCCAGACAGCCAGACAGAGAGCGAGAGAGACAGCCAGACAGAGAGCGAGAGAGACAGCCAGACAGAGAGCGAGACAGCCAGACAGCCAGACAGAGAGCGAGAGAGACAGCCAGACAGCCAGACAGAGAGCGAGAGAGACAGCCAGACAGAGAGCGAGAGAGACAGCCAGCCAGCCAGCCAGCCAGCCAGCCAGACAGACAGACAGACAGACAGAGAGCGAGAGAGACAGCCAGACAGCCAGACAGAGAGCGAGAGAGACAGCCAGACAGCCAGAGAGCGAGAGAGACAGCCAGACAGCCAGACAGAGAGCGAGACAGCCAGACAGAGAGCGAGACAGCCAGATAGAGAGCGAGACAGCCAAACAGCCAGACAGAGAGCAAGAGAGACAGCCAGACAGCCAGACAGAGAGCGAGAGAGACAGCCAGACAGAGAGTGAGCGAGACAGCCAGACAGCCAGACAGAGAGCGAGAGAGACAGCCAGACAGCCAGACAGAGTGAGTGAGACAGCCAGACAGACAGAGAGCGAGACAGCCAGACAGAGAGTGAGTGAGACAGCCAGACAGACAGAGAGCGAGACAGCCAGACAGAGAGCGAGACAGCCAGATAGAGAGTGAGACAGCCAGACAGCCAGACAGAGAGCGAGACAGCCAGACAGCCAGACAGAGAGCGAGAGAGACAGCCAGACAGAGAGCGAGAGAGACAGCCAGACAGAGAGCGAGACAGCCAGACAGCCAGACAGAGAGCGAGAGAGACAGCCAGACAGCCAGACAGAGAGCGAGAGAGACAGCCAGACAGAGAGCGAGAGAGACAGCCAGCCAGCCAGCCAGCCAGCCAGACAGACAGACAGACAGACAGACAGACAGACATGTAAAGCCATGTATGATCACTGGCCAACAGGTTTTTATTGACTGACATTGGCATAGATACTCTCTCTATTCATTTACCATTTACATTTGCAAAATAAGTCAGTAATCACTATATACTATATATACTAAAATGTTATAAAACGTTGCATAGTGCACTTAATAAGAAAGATGATACCATGGTCTTACTTTGAGTGCTTTTCCTTGTACGTTGAGAAACTGTTCACCATCAGGCTGGACGCCAGACAGACTCTGGACGTCACTGCAGCTAGTGGGCAGATGGCCTAAGAGAGAGAACAAAGGACATATTTAGGAGAGGTATAGCTATGGTATAGAGGTTTATCACACATATACAGTATAACAGGAGTTATGGAGTCTGTGGAGGCTGAGGCTACTGTATGTCTACTCACAGGCAGGGCTGCTGCAGACTTTGCTGGCTTCTGGTTTAGTTTCTGAGGGACAACTGTCACTGCCTTGTCCCTCAGTAGACACACACTGCACTGTCCTCTCCATCACCCCACCTCCACAGCTTACTGAACACTGAGAGGGAGAGAAGAGCAGGTGTAAGGGAGCCTGCCAGGATGAAAAAAGCACTGAACACTGATAATACATAGAGACTGGATGCCACTCACAGGTCCCCAGACTCCAACTCTCCACTCGTGTGTTGGAGGACAGGGGCTTTGGCTACACGGCATGTAGCTCTCAGGGGGGGTCCCAGGGCAGTTGGACAAAGACTGATGCCCATACTCATAGTTATCATTCCCAGCATGCACCTCACTGCAGGAGACTAGGCGTCTGTGGTATCCCTGTCCACAGCTGGCCGAGCACTGCCACAGGAGAGAGAAAATTTGATACGATAACGACACTGCAATCAAGCACGATCAGATAGAACATTAATGTTAGATAACATTATTAAAGTGACATGGTTGCATTTTGAAACAGGCACATTCATTGACTCTCACCTCTGTCCAGTCCCCTGTGATCCAGATGAACTCACAGACGTGGGTATTACAGCTCTCAGAGTCATCTGGCCTTCTCTGATCCACACAGAACATCTCATGGACCTCCTCCCCTGTCTGGTCCATACACAGCACCGCTCGACGCCGGTGGCCCGACCCACACGACTTACTACACTGGAATGGAAGCGGGAACATCACAAACAACGGGAAAATCAAAGTTAATGTCGTCGAAAACAACCCCAAGATCCTTCCCATAGCCTTTATCTGAGTCTTCAGAGTTGAAAAGACTGAAGGGGTGGGTTTGTTTTCAGCACCAGCAAAGGGTTGGTTCCAAATGTCAAGGTGATTTATGTACAGATGTATTTTATGTTTGTTCTAAGACCCTTACCTACATCTAATATGGATATCAGAACAGGAGATAGGAGGCGGAAAACATGACTGAGCCTGACCACTAACGGTAATACTACAACACTAGGATTTGCACAATTTCAACACGTTTTTTTGACTTTCTGCAAGACTTCTTACAGTATGTGACCTTGCTGATCTGACACAGTCTTGGACAAGTATGCTGGATGAAGAGTGAAATTTGACTAAATAACATGATGGCAGTGTGCTATGGACTTAACAGCAGCTGTGATGTGTTTATAGTCCGGACTGACTGAAGCTGAGTGAAGTCTCAGGCCGTCACCCTGGTTCTCTACATCCAGATGTATGTAGTAACTCAAGTGTTGTGACGCTGTGTTATGGTGGTAATCCAAGCTACAAGCTTTTTTGGAAGGGCTTAGAGAGGCCTTGCGTCAGAAACACCTCAGCTCTTACGAATGCACTCCAGCTGGTCTTCATCTACCCTATGTGTCCAACGCTGTCAAACAACTAAAATACCTGGAATTGTTGTTGTGAGCTGAGCAGCCATGGTGTGACTTAGTGGAATGTAGCCTGCCATAGCAGGCTGTTGAGTTTGGGCTAATGTAAAAACATTCTAAACGTGGTATTATAAAATGATATACTTCAACAGCTCAAAGTAGCCTATACTTACAAATACCTATACTGGACAGAAGGACAGAGTAACATAGCCTAGCTCGTATAATGATATATTACAACTCCTAGTTATTAGAATGAGTGGCATAGCCTATGTTATTACACGATATGGTGAGAAAAATGAAGAACAGATTTCCACTAAACCCTTTCCTCAAGCTCTCAGGTTAACTGGCCATATCGGCTGGTCCAGAAACTAGGCCCTACCCATAGCCCACTTAAGCACTAGGCCTAAAAAATGACAGGATATGGCGGAAATGAACATGTGTCTAGCTGTCAGAGCACATGTTTGAGCTATTGCTTGCTATAGGCCCCCTACCTATACCATTCTTTTAAATCTGGATGAAGCATATTGAGGTATAGCAGTGGCTAAACAGACTAGAAAGGCACAAGAAATTCCCGCATCTGGAACTTTAGCTGAGGCAACATGACCTAGTCTCGAAAACCCTACCCTAGGCAACAGTGACTGCTTAGGGTCGAGTTTTCGAGACTGAACTTGACCCGCCAAACGTCCCACAGGAGCAGGAGGTGAACTGCCATAATTACCTCCAGCTGTTTGCAGCGTGAGGGGGTGCCGAGCTCCCTCAACTAATTAGGCTACACTCTCCTCTGAGTGCAGTGATTTCATGCTGCTTGTTGACCTAGATTTAAGGCTTCCTGAACAAAAATACTAACCCCAACCAACATAGCCTGAAAGCAGTGTTTGATAACTTGCCGATCATGGGCTTATCTTACCTAAAGAAAATGAGTTGATGAGATCAGATTGGGTTGAGGTACTATGTTCAATAAAACATTTCTTGAGAAGTTGAAACACAGTGTGCCTCTGAAGCTCGATTCCAGTATGTTTTCAGCTCTATGGGCCTACTGTATTTGTAAAGGAGTTGAATCATTCAGGGGGAATATGAGAGAAAGGGAGTCATCTGATTTTTATCACAGGCACTTCTCTCATATGGATGAACTTTTGTGCCTTTAGTGTCAAGCAAACGTTTTGAATTTGAGAACAAAATTCTTATTACAGCAAACAAAACTACTGATATTGAAAGCAAAACATTAACCCAAAAATATTGAGTGTAAAATTAATAATATTGCAAGGAAATCTTTTTGAAAGGCAAGACAAAGGAATATATTTTCAGTGAAACGCTTCCCTCTTTGCCTGCAATTTTGTCTATATTTGTTTGTTACTCTGCCATTTTCTTTCTCTGCCTTTTTTTGCATTTGAAAAGTTTTGGCATATAATTTTGTGTAGGTTGGTTTAGAGGGAGGCATAGATGATGTGTATCTATCTATTGGTCAACCTGTTTTGGAGTGAAAGATCAACCTCATTTTTTAAAATCCCAGCTAAAGTTAGCAGCTTAAAACAATGGCCAGTACAGCTATGTTCGATAGCTACCTAGCTAGCTGGCAATGCTGAGAAGCAAAAGTGTTTTCTGCTAACTAGCGAGCTAGTGCATGAAAAAGCTTGATTATTTTTTATTTATTTCCATTTTGGATAAAAAGGGCTCAATGGCTACTAGCTAGTCACTGGGACTGACTAGCCTAACTAGATAGCATTAACTTTACATTAATGAGGACATCGGGAAACACACTTCTTTTGTGTCTCTCCTGTCTCTCCTGTCTCTCCTGTCTCTCCTGTCTCTCCTGTCTGTCTGTCTGTCTGTCTGTCTGTCTGTCTGTCTGTCTGTCTGTCTGTCTGTCTGTCTGTCTGTCTGCCTGCCTGCCTGCCTGCCTGCCTGCCTGCCTGCCTGCCTGCCTGCCTGCCTGCCTGCCTGCCTGCCTGCCTGTCTGTCTGTCTGCCTGACTGTCTGTTAGTAGTTCCAGATGTGGCTGGATAACAGCGGAGGGCATTTTCTCCATGTAGGAGCTAATCCTCATGGAGTTCATCTATACCTGCTGATAATATTTAGCCTATATTAGGTAAGCCTGCTACTACTTGGATAGATAGTAGGTAGAGGTTGCAAGCATAGGGGTAGATCACGTATATAGTATTTTACTCTATGGTTGCAAGTCATTACAAGTCTTTATTTGGCACTGATTCTACTCATAGGCAGTACCAATTTGGTTTGACCTAAAAGTAATGTTACACCCTGATAAAAACAGAAATACCTTATTTACATAGGTATCAGACCCTTTGCTATGAGACTCGAAATTGAGCTCAGGTGCATCCTGTTTCCATTGATCCTCCTTCTACAACTTAAGATGTTTCTACAACTCCACCTGTGGTAAATTAAATTGATTGGACATGATTTGGAAAGGCCCACACCTGTCTATATAAGGTCTCACAGTTGACAGTGCATGTCAGAGCAAAAACCAAGCCATGAGGTTGAAGGAATTGTCCGTAGAGCTCAGAGACAGGATTGTGTCGAGGCACAGATCTGGGGAAGGGTACCAAAAAATGTCTGTAGCATTGAAGGTCCCCAAGACCACAGTGGCCTCCATCATTCTTAAATGGAATAAGTTTGAAACAACCAAGACTCTTCCTAGAGCTGGTTGTCTGGCCAAACTGAGCAATCGGGGGAGAAGGGCCTTGGTCAGGGAGGTGACCAAGAACCAGCTGGTCACTCTGACAGAGTTCCAGAGTTCCTCTGTGGAGATGGGAAAACAATCCAGAAGGACAACCATCTCTGCAGCACTCCACCAATCAGACCTTTATGGTAGAGTGGCCAGATGGAAGCCCCTCCTCAGTAAAAGGCACATGACAGCCCGCTTGGAGTTTGCCAAAGGGCACCTAAAGGACTCTCAGACCATGATAAACAAGATTCTCTGGTCTGATTAAACCAAGATTGAACTCTTTGGCCTGAATGCCAAGCGTCATGTCTGTAGGAAACCTGGCACTATCCCTACAGTGAAGCATGGTGGTGGCAGCATCATGCTGTGGGGATGTTTTTCAGAGGCAGGGACTGGGAGACTAGTCAGGATCAAGGGAAAGGTGAACAGACCAAAGTACAGAGAGATCCTTGATGAAAACCTGCTCCAGAGCGGTCAGGACCTCAGACTGGGGTGAAGGGTCACCTTCCAACAGGACAACGACACTGGAGAGACCTTAAAATAGCTGTGCAGCAATGCTCCCCAGAAGTCCACGACATCTGTACTTCCGAGAGGAGCCGAAGCCACCCAAGATCTCTCGGGAATCATTGGGGATGGGCGACTCGTTCACTCTGGAGCCTACGCAACTGGGCAGAGCTAGAGTATCGCCTAAGGAACGTTTAACGTAGGCTGAGCTCCAACAGTTGTCTGTATTGTGGTGCTGCGGGTCATTACATAGCCACCTTCCCAGTAAAAGACCTGGCTCCTCACTAGATACGAGTACACTGGTGGGCCAGACTGGGAGTTTTCTAACTCCCGTTACCCGTATTCCTTTTTATGTTACCCTGCTGTGGGGTGACCGGTCTAAATCTCTCCGGGTGCTCATTGACTCTGGGTCTGATGAGAGTTTTATGGACGCTACTCTGGTATCTAACCTAGGTATCTCCTCACAACTCCTCTCTGTTCCCATGGACACCAGAGCACTGGACGGACCCTCCATTGGCAGAGTCATGCACAGCAGAGTTCCAACTAACCTGCGGGTATCAGGCAATCACGGTAAGTCCATACATTTTCTCCCTCTGGATTTTCATGGCTCCTGAGGAACAACTCCCTTATTGAGTGGAACACTGGTTCTATCCTGGGTTGGAGCCCATTCTTCCACTCACATTGCCTTAAGGCGGCACAGCCTCCCCCGGGCTGTGCTCCTACGGGTTTAGGTAAAGCCTCGGACTTGTCTGCCGTTCCCGCAGAGTACCAGGACATGTCAAGTCACCAGCGTGTTTTTCCGTGCTCCTGTTTTACCTAGTCTCTGTTTTTCCAGTCCACCCGGTTCTGACTCTTTGCCTGCCCTGACACTGTACCCGCCTGCCTGACCATTCAGCCTGCCCTGACTATGAGCCTGCCTGCCGCCCAGTACCTTTTGGACTCTGACCTGGTTTATGAACTTCTGCTTGTCCTCGACATGCCTCTTGCCTGCCCCTTGTTTTTCAATAAATATCATACACTCGAACCATCTGCCTCCAGTGTCTGCATCTGGGTCTCGCCCTGTGTCGTTATAAGGCCAAGGACTAGATAAAGTGTATTTTTACCTGGAGTTTTTCCTTATTGTAGGCTACTACGTTTACAACTTTAAGTCTTGAAATCTTTGTTGTTTACTAAACTACTCACTCTTTTTAGTACATGGCGTCACATGTCAATCCTTAAAGAGATGGGTTGGGGTAAGGCTTAAGAGGCTGTGAACGATGCTGAACCGGTGTAGACAAAGAGCTCTCCAGTAGGTGTACCAAAACATTCAAGGGCCATTTTCTCAAAAGTGTGGTTACAAGTTCATCAACTTTCAAAGAAGAATTACTTTCCCATTGTTCCTCAACTGCTGTGTATGATATACCATTTTCTATCACAGAGTCTCTACTTTTATTCAATGTAAAAAAAACACAATTTCAAATGTTGCTACATAATAAGGCAGTGGTCACAAATGAGAATGAACCAATTGACCAATAGAGACACATCATCTATGCCTCCCTCTAAACCCCATGTACAGGGAATGAATCTGGCAAAACTTGGCAAAAGCTAAAAAAAGGAAGAGAAAGCAAATGGCAGGGTAAGTTAACCAAAGATTTAAAAAAAAAAAATGCAAGCAAAGAGGGAAGTTATCATTGAAAATGTTTAGCTGAATTTTTTTTTTTTTTTTTTTGCATGAATTGTTTTACAATTAATTTGTTCTTGCCTTTCAAAATGATTTCCTTGATATGTTTATTTTGCTCTCAATACTTTTGGTTAATGTTTTGTTTTCCAAATCAGTATTTTTGTTTGCAATACTAAGAATGTTGTTCTCCAATTAAAAAGGTTTGCTTGACATTAAATGCACAAAAGTAATTCGATACACACGAGCCTTTGCGCGCTCTGGAGCTCCCCTCAGCCCCCTCCTGACAGCGAATGTCTCTGGGACGAGCGTGAGGTCCCACTCTGTCTGTCAGCTGCGCTGCACCTCGCTTGAAACAGCAGTGCGCGAAATATCCACGCGCCAACTGAGTGGACACGCCGACGCGCACGCTGTTTGTTTATTTTGGAGAACATGCAAATGGTGTTATCCGGAGAGACGTCAAGGCTGCACTTACCGATTGCCACTCTCCCTTGCTCCACCGGTACGGAGACGGGCAGTCAGTGACCCGGCAGGTCTGGCTGGAGGCCGGACGGGAGGATGGGGGGCATTCAGTCTCCTCCGGGCTGCGCCGGTTTCCAACCTCACAGAAAACTTCCCGCTCTTGAATTCCATTGCCACATGACGCTGAGCACTGAAACAGAACAGGACAGAAGGTAAGATGTATTTAAAACGATTCTCTACACGTCTGATATTTACTTGATTGTGATGTCATTCCTCTCCACCTATTTTTTTCTCCAATTATAACCAAGTTATTTGAGTACAAGTTGACTGTAAAAATGAAATCAACGTGTGATATTTTTGTTATATATGAACTATTATTTTTCGGAATATGAATTGACTAGAAAAAGCACAGGAAGCAGAATTTCATTGAATCATGTATTATTGAATGCAATTCAAACAAAACTGATTAGAGGCACTGTTGTTTTTATCTCTGCAATTGATATAACCTCAAAGGATCATATATGACAATACAAGTCTAGCCAACTACTTCCTACATTAAAATTATACACTTGTTGAAACCAAATATGGAAATGATGTACTCTTTAACATACAGGTGTGTAGGATCTTAATTTTATTTTGTAGTGTATTTTGATGTTTAAAAAGACTTCTGAAGTTGATAGTTTGATAGCATGATTCTTGTCCTGCTGTAGCAAACTGGCTCAGATTAAGATGCTACATCTGTAGAGTTTCGTTGTTAATTTCTATGTTTATTTACCCTCATTTTAGACCTGTGTGGAATTGAATTCAGGAACCACATACAGGTGGTTGCACTATTCAAGGCTACGCTACACCCACTTTCCTTACCTTCCACAGCAAAGATGTCAGTCACACACACTGGTTTAACTTACCGGGGGTTTAACCCGGGTTAGTTGGCATAAGTCTTTAGGTCTTAAATAAGGTTATGTCCCTGCACGAGACTACACTAACAAGCAAAGCACTTCGGGTTACATGTGCCTGTGAAACTAATGTTTTGAAAGACACAGGTAGAAACATAGTTAAATGGCATAAATGGTTTGTCATTTTGTTTGTTGACTCACACCAGACCCCTCTATGGTTTATATGTAATACAACTTGACTTAGAATTACATGCTGGCTTCAGGTTGAAGGACACAGCTCATTATTAAGTCTTTGACTGCTGTACCACTACAATTTTAATTCAATATCATTCACTACAATTTTAATTCAATATCATTCACTATAATTTTAATTCAATATCATTCACTACAATTTTAATTCAATATCATTCACTACAATTTTAATTCAATATCATTCACTATAATTTTAATTCAATATCATTCACTACAATTTGCCTCAATGTCAACAGCAATACTTCTAAGTAAAGCTAACACATCATAATCATTGCATAACCTGATATTGTATTATTCCAAAAAGTATGGGTCTAGAGCTTTGATCCAAACGATCTAACCACCGGACGTTGCGGGCAAGAAAAATGTAAGCTTGAATCAAGGTTGTGTTTGCAGAATTTTAAATCTTAAAATTGGGGCAGAGTGTAACCACAGTGAAAACCCTCCAGACGGATGGGGTTCTTTACACACGTGTGCTCCCGGCTCCTCTGTGTTAATAAATAGCAGATTTCAACCCTCTGTGAAGAGGGAGAGAGAGGGAGAGAGGAGAGGGAGTGTCCACTAGACAGTCAAGTTTGAACCCCTGCCTTGAGGACATTGTATTTTGAATGTATAATGTCTTGATGATTTAACACAGTTTTTTTATCTTAAAAAGTGCAAGAAATGTGAAACATTTAATCTATTTAATCTACAGCTGCACACAACAGAAATACATCTGGAGGAAAATCCCAACATGTAAGTAGAAAGAATGATAGTGGTTGGTGGGAACACTCTTAGAAAGGTGCTATCTAGAACCAAAATGTTTTCTCTGGCTGTCCCCATAGTAGAACCCTTTTGGTTCCAGGTAAAACCATTTTAGGTGTCATGTAGAACCCTTTCTAGAGAGGGTTCTACATGGAACTCAAAATAGTTGTAACTGGAACCAAAAAGGGCTCTACCTGAAACCAGAAGGGGTTCTCCTATAGGCACAGCCACAGAACCCCTTTGGAACCATTTTTTCTAAGAATGTAATGTTCACTACTACCTTGTTTTCCTCACATTTGTGCATGTTCAGCATGCCTATCTAGGTCTTTTAAAAATACTGTATTAGAAACATAAAATTACATTAATAAGGCAAATCTAATCATGTTTATATGTTTACTGTGTATGCTTATCATCTTAAAATAAAAATATCCACTTTCAAATGAAACAGTGGGGAGCAGGTCTCGAACCCTCGACCTTCTAGCCCGAGGTCCGGCGCGCTATCGACTGTGCTGCAAAAGCATGCTCCAGTGGCAGAGTCGATTTCCGCGCTTATAAACCCAGGGTCGTTACAATACTGTTAATCCTGATACTGTTTGTGCTTACATTTGAATTGGTTTTGTGCACCAACATTAATGGCAAACAGTGCATTTTCCTAAGGGAGCTTTTATGTTGTAAAGGCACATGAAGATCATTATTACACATGCCTTAATTGATTATAAAGTGTCTTAATTGATTATAAAGTGCATTTATTGGTGTGTTTTTGTGTGTGAGTTTGTGTATCTGTTAATGTCTATATTATTGTGTGTGTGTGTGTCTGTGTGTGTGAGTGAGTTTGTCTATCTATGTTCATGTGTATATTATTGTGTGTGTGTGTGTGTGTGAGTTTGTCTATCTGTTAATGTGTATATTATTGTGTGTGTGTGTGTGTGTGTGAGTTTGTCTATCTGTTAATGTGTATATTATTGTGTGTGTGAGTTTGTCTATCTGTTAATGTGTATATTATTGTGTGTGAGTTTGTTTATCTGTTAATGTGTATATTATTGTGTGTGTGTGTGTGAGTTTATCTGTTAACGTGTATATTGTTGTGTGTGTGTGTGAGTTTGTTTATCTGTTAACGTGTATATTGTCGTGTGTGTGAGTTTGTCTATCTGTTAATGTGTATATTATTGTGTGTGTGTGTGTACATGTTATTACCACCCAATCGACTGTACATGCTCTTAAAGGTTAGAGGACTGTGTGTGTGTGTGTGTGTGTGTGTGGATCAGTAAACACATCCAGATGTCCATACCCTCCTGAGGCCCACAGAGCGAGAGGTGAGACATCACCTTGTTAAATTAGTTGCATGTTAACCATTAAAAGCCCCAAGCATTCCATATTTTTATGCTACCTATCCTCTCTGTATTTCAACAATGTGTATTACTTTCATTCTCAAAACAAGAAAAACTAAATGTGATTAGTGAAAAAGCTTTCATCTGATTTATTTTATATTAGGGTCACCTGCTTGAAGAAGGAATATTTCCAGTGTGAAATGCCATAATTGTAGTATTTAAAGGTAGACTCAGCTAAATGACGTTGCCACGAGCAGCACCGGAGATATTGAGATGAGCGAGATGCAACACTTCACTCTCACACAGTATCCGGACAAGTGCATGGGTTCCCTTCACGCTGTTCACAGCGTGGTAGCCAGGGAACCAAAACAGGGGAGAAGTTTAGCCTCACGCATCAACGCTCTTAGTTGTTGTGGAAATGTACCCACAACGGTGTTTACTTTCTGCATCTACATCATATCGCTGAGTCTGTCTTTAAGACTATATTTCGATTGACTAATGATTTCTTGAACATCATATTTCATAATCACATTCAAAATAAAGCTGATTGTTTATGAAGGAACTACTCACTAAGGCTTAAAGGCTAATACCACTCAATAACAGTAGCGTTTTGCATGACACTTTCTGTATTTTGAAAGTTCTATATCTTCAACATTAGATTGCTTACATGTAAAACATGTTGGGACTATCAACAGTGGACTAAGATAGTGTTTGAGCGGTGTTTTCCTTGAACAAGTGGGTAGGATGTCAGTTGTTAACATGTGGAGTGTTTTTTTAAATGTTTTATCTGCCAATTATTTGATGTAATTTTGTGTGTGCATTTTTTAAAATTTTGTAAAATGGTCCATGGCTACCATAGACTGTCTGTTTAATAATTACGGTACAGTACATTCAGGGAAATCATTTGTTACCTGGTTATATTAATACGATTGCAATAGAGCTGTTTGAGATAGACAACAAGTCCTCTGAGGTATGGAGGACAGATGTGTATCTCTTCTGGGCCCCTGATCAGTGGAGAGAGAGGAAGAGAAAGAGACAGAGAGGAATAGAGGGCGAAAAAGCACCAGGGTCTCCAGCTGGGGATGTGCATGTTGGGAATGTGTCTGGCCTGCTGTGGTAAGTGGATTGTCTCGCTGGCCAACCTGGACTCAGGGGTAGCCATAACATAGTAAACGAAAATCTGTGACTAGTATTTTAAAAATGTAACCTTTATTTAACTAGGCAAGTCAGTTAATAACAAATTCTTATTTATAATGATGGCCTAGGAACAGTGGGTTAACTACCTTATTCAGGGACAGAACAACAGATTTTTTGATGATTTGTTACATTTGGTATAGTATGTATTATTTTGTGGATGTAAAATAAATAAATAAAAGCTAGGTGGCTAACGTTAGCTAGGCTAGGGGTTAGAGGTTAGGGTTAGGAGTTAGGTTAAAGGGTTAAGGTTAGTGTTAGGGGAAGGGTTAGGTAACATGCTAAGTAGTTGCAAAGTAGCTACAAAGTAGTAAGCAGTTGCAAAGTTGCTAATTATCTAAAATGCAAAAGTGTTCCGTGATGAGATTCGAACATGCAACCTTTGGGTTGCTAGACGTTCGTGTTATATGTCGGCCCATCCACCCCGACCAACCACACTCCTTTTGTTTTTGCATTAAGTAACCTTCTGTCTTTGGGCTCCCCGGTAACATGCATCTCAGTGCTAGGTGCGTCACACAGACCCTGGTTAGATTCCAGGCTGTATCACAACTGGCTGTGATTGGTATGCCCATAGGGCGGCGCACAATTGGCTCAGCGTCATCCCGGGTTAGGATTTGGCCATGGTAGGCCATCATTTTAAATAAGAATTTGTTCTTAACTGACTTGCCTAGTAAAATAAAGATTAAATAAAGATTAAAATGTAACATGCTAATTTGAGTGTCATGGATTTTCATTTTCTATGTTACTTCTAGTCTATGAGACCAGATTGCTCTGGGTGGGTAGAGGAAGAGGAGCCTCTGACACATGTTTCCAATTGGGGAGGTATAGGATAGGAGAGCGGGCGCGCGGGAGGGAAGGAGCGTGGAGTGGGGAGCTTCATGCTGGCTAAAGTCTACCTCAGCCAAGCCCAGATGAAAGTGGAGGCATGGCTATCCCTCCCTCCCACTGCCCCAGATAGCAGCCCAGCGTGGGATCCTCTCAAACCGCCAGAGTGGTGAGCCACAGAACACATATTACTGAACAGTAGTGCATGTAAGAAGAAATGCCAACTCAGACACATACCTCACAGTGCACCAGTGAATCAGCAAGTTAATGAGCATTAAAAGGAAAAATAATGAGTGCTGAACTGAGAGCATGATTGGTGGTGGTAGCATGTAGTGTTTATTTCAGGTTTAAAGAGTACCTCTCCCCAGCTCCCTGCCTTCCATTTGGGGCAGCGGCGCCCCCGGCAGCTCCTCTCCTTGCTGGGTTGGGTCAGGTGTTTACAGTTGTCCTCTGGAACAGGTCGACCGGATCGGGTCACACAGCTCACCTTACGGTTCTTCGATCCTTTACCACAGGCGGAAGAACACTGCAACAGGAGGTCAAGAGGAGGTCCAATGTAATAAATTGTTTATAGATAGGGGGTGTACAGAGATCAAATACCAGAACAATGTCAAATACTAGATGACAGATGAGTATAGTATAGAACACTTTTATCATTCACTTGAATAGTTTTTCAGTCTACTTCTTCTTGAGAACAAGATCACATGTAAAGGGCTTCAGAGTACACAACAGGTTAGTGACATTTTCATTAGCAAATACGGTATGTAACATGAGGTGGGACATAAGATCATGTGAATAGGTTTGAGACATATTTAGCACATATTTAGCACATTTAGCATTTAGCACACATTTAGCACTTTGACACGACTTTAGATATTAATGCACTGCCTTTTACACACAAAACAGTCTCTACAGTACAGCATTTTAGATTTTAGTGAATGCAAGCTGAGCGTACAGAAATGTGCGACGGAAGAGGAGGCCCCTCTGTTAAACGGGTGAAGTCCACAGAAGGTAGAGTCATGAGAGCCAAGCAGCGCACAGTCACCAGCCACGTTCACATCCAGGTTCATTGAGCTGGCCCAGGTCTAACTCTGTCTGACAGGCAGGCACCCCACACACCAGCACCCCCCAGCACAGTCAGGCGCTCCCAGGCCTGTGAGTTCAGTGGGGCTGTTGGGTTGGGTAATCAAAGCGTCTCAGAGTGTGAGGACAGATAGGATGCGACAGGCCCTGGGTTGAACGAGTGCGTCCCAGCATGACGGCACTGCGCTGCCCAGCGAGGGATCGCGCCGGACAGGAACCCACAACGACCTTTCACCTCATTAAGGGGGGGGGGGGGGGGATAAATGTCATCAGAGCCCATAGGACAACGAATGGCTCAATAAGGAGGAAGTTACCCCCCCCGGAAATGACTGTAGAGAGGTGAGTGCCTTGTGAATGTATCTGCTTATTATACATCATAGGCATTTCATTTTATATTAACAAATTCAAACAAAAGCACAAAATGACAAGGAATGACAAATATAATGTTACTAAAGTCATTTAATTTAAGGGATTGATACGGTTTTACATGTTTAACCACAGACACCAATTTCATATAATAAACTTGATTGAAAATGAAACCTTCCATCGAATGTTAGTTTGTTCCATTAACAAATGGAAAATGAAGCCAAAACAACAACAATGTGTGATTACTTGCTGTAATGAATTTCAATACACCTAAGGGAGAACATTTAAATGTGAGTACTGTACTGTATGTGTTTTTTTTACATTTAGGCAATCTGACTTAGTCGCCCATATGTTCCCCACATGCACACATCTGGGAGAGGCTGTTATTGGGGCCCAGCAGTGTGAGAGTCTGTCACCAGTTGCAGTTAGCCCTCCTTTAAAATAACCACTTGAGGCCAGATATCAGTCTGCATGAGAACTTGAGGCTGCGTTTACACCGGCAGCGCAATTCTAATCTTTTGCCCATTTATTGGTAAAACAGCTGATCTGATTGGTCAGAAGACCAATTAATGGAACGAAGATCAGAATTGGGCTGCCTGTGTAAGTAAACACAGCCTCAGAGCGTGCAGCACACTTCTACTTTTAAGGTGCAGTTATTGTCCATCTGTGGTGTTTTAGTTACCATAACAAATGTGATACTATTGATTCACCCACTGGCCTATGAGCAGACGTTACAGTGGTGTTTGGAATTTGGAGTGAGGTAGACACGAAGAGTACACACACAGGCTATGATCATGGTCATGGAGGGCCATTTAGGAGAAATAGCATTTTACAAAGGTTTAAATAATTTAATAAAATGCATTTACAATGAGGGGCAGGGAGCCAGACTGATGCTTTTTAAATGTCAGACCATTCCTCAGTTTTATATACTCTTTAAATGAGCTTTCCAGCCATAGTGCTCTGCACTAATAACTTTCTATTACCTTGGGAATCATTACAACACTGGGGAAGTAAATCACCAACCAGTTCTCTATATCCACAAATTCTGTAGGTATCCACTAGACACCTTCCTTTCATGTACTTGGAATTTACCCTACAACCTACCACGTGCCAACCATTTAATAAACTAGACTCCATATTTTAGCATATTTTATACTTTCATGTCAATGTAAACTGTAATCATCACAAAACTACCTTTTATCGACAACACTATTTCCAACTATCACACTATTTTCAACTATCACGCATTCAGACACAATTTTATTTTATCGTTCAATCAGATGCTTTTATTACCGTGTCAAATTAAACAGTGCCTCTGACAGACCACTACTTGTGCCTAAAATACACCACATTCCGATGCCTGCGTTCCGTCCTGGAATTCTAAAGAACCCAGGCGACAGGGCCTTTCGGGCCCCCACAGACAACAGGGCTTTCCAGGCTTTTTCCCCTGGGATCACAGCCCTTTCCCAGAAGCCCATCCATGCTGATTAGATGTACAGGGAAGGGGCCCCTCCCAGATCAAACGTGACCCTTGACCTCCAATGCACTCCTGTATTGTCTTTCTGACGGGCTCTCATTTGAGTCACTGTCATTGGCCCCCCGCCATCGGAACAATGTCATCAACCCGCCAGTGAAAAGGGGAAAGGGGGGGACTGGCGAGAGGCGGATGAGGGGGCGACATAGTTGAAGAGAACGTGTCGTCAGGCGCACAAAAAAACATGTCAGCCATTAGGAATCAGCACAGTAAATGGGAGTCCTAGCCTGTGTTACAGAGACTCAAGATTTACCTTGGTACGAAAGGCATTGAACTCTGGCAGAGACAGAAATATCATAATTGCTCAAAGAGATCACTGGGTCCCTGACCTCATAAGACAACAGAGATATTGCTCAGTGATTTGTACATTTTCATTCACTGAAAACACCCCTTTCAAAACAACAGTCAGAGAGCTCGAGTAATGCTCTCTGCAGAGATAACTTGCAGAGAATTTCCTATCTAATCCATAGTTGATTTAGGTTAACTATATGGACCACTTCCATGTTCCTACTGTAATTAGTGTAAAGCCAAATCCGGTAATCTAAAGGTAATCTTCTTAATTAAAGCAGACATGTTGATGAGATTTTTAACAGGACTACAAGGTTGCCTGTGGTAGTATAAGTGAATGTGTTCACTTCACTGTTAGTGGTTCTTCATGGCAATTATCTCATTTAATAAAACTATTTCTAACAAAGTGTTCCCGAGGTATCAGTTTTCGCCATAAGCTCTGGTCCTACTGTAACTAAGATGAGGTCAGGAGTGCAGATGTCTCGTCTCTCTTCTCTCATATGACCTCCATTTTTCACTTCCGATATCCATACAATAAAACACATTTCTGCACGCTAAATCAACTAGCTAGAGGATTGACTAGAAAGGAAACAAGTATAAATGGATGTTTTGGAACTTAGTTTGAGAATAAGCACTTGTTCGTGATGGTTCGTGAATCGTGAACATGATCTTTTACGGTGAATACTATAAATGAAAGAAACGTTGTTTTTTAATAGTATCTCTACTTCACTTTAATAGTTACCTTTCTGTGAGCGAACAAATTCAGCAAGTTCAAATAAAATTAAATATTGACATGACATTATAATGAAGTAGAAATAAATACAGATAATTACATAAATATGCACAAATGTCCTTGAAACCCAGACTAATACTGCCATATGGAATGAGAGGCATGGAGTATTTTATTTCAAGAGCCTGTTCATACCATCAAACACATTGTAAATGCATCATGCCGTACTGCTAAAATATGCACCCTAAACTCCAACAAGGAGCCAAGCTGTAATGTGTGGCTCTAGATAAAATAATACAACTGTGTTTTATTCTACACATCAAATGATCGACAATTCCACATTGCAATGAGACTTAATGCGTGTGGAGTTGTTTCAAGTAGGGTAAAAAGTTGCACACTCTTATTGGATTCGTCATAATCAACCCAAACCGTATGCTACCTTGTCAATACTCATATGGAGATTGTTAGAAATGATAGTATTTATTTCGTGAACATGGTGTGGTGAGAAATACACTCACTTCCTGCTTGAGAGCTGTGTTAACAGGCCCTTAAAATAAGGTGTGATGTCTGCAACTTATGCACACACATTAATTACCAAGGAGGTTACAGTTAGCCTTAGGAATGACTGGGTGGGCTCCAGGCAGAGGTTGCGCCTAACCACAGGTCCAAGATCAGCTTTCACTACCCCGATCCCACTCAACTATTAAGAGGTAGAACAAAACACAGACCCTGGATCTGTGCTTAGGGCCAACACCCTGATGAATTAGAATGAGAATGCAGCCCTCCAGCAGAAGAGGTGGTGTTAATAGAGAATGAGGTAGACACATACGACTGGCTCAGAGGATAAGCTCCAGGTATATAGAACACTATAAACTCTCCCTGTGGTCGCAGGTACTGACTGTGTGTTCACAATGCTAGGACAAGGGGCATTCTCTTTCAGCTACAACAAAAACCGGTTTGTTGGTGAATAAATGGAACACACTTCAAAAGTTATCTTTACCGTTAAAAAAAAACTATAACACATTTTCACCTAACATAACTACTTTTTTTTTTTTTTTTACATAATCAATAATCAACTAATCATGAAAAAAATGTGATTATGAAAAACGACTCAAAACAACAGGTGTTTAACATACATATCTCTATGTCACAATAGACAGTTT
Organism: Oncorhynchus clarkii lewisi; assembly: GCF_045791955.1. Classification (NCBI taxonomy): domain Eukaryota; kingdom Metazoa; phylum Chordata; class Actinopteri; order Salmoniformes; family Salmonidae; genus Oncorhynchus; species Oncorhynchus clarkii. The sequence continues at coordinate 48,532,645 of NC_092153.1, read as the reverse complement.
GTGACCGTAAGTTCTTTTTGTTCTTTTTTATGTTTACATCTCATTTCTCCCTTGTTTTGCAAAAGCACCATTGTAAGTATCATAAGTTAATGGCTAGTTGAGTTGTGTTTGTTCTAAGTGAGGTATGGTTGAGCATGGCATATTTTCACGTGTGTATTGAGCACTGGTGAACACACCAAAATAAACTATTTACAAAGCGAATATATAGACATATCTAACAAGACATACATACACTCATATCAAGCACCTTTTGAGCGGTGGGCCTTGGACCTACTGGTTTGGCTGGGTGCTTATGTCTGTGCTAATAAAAAGGAGGGAATCTGGGTCAGGACTTCAAGCTGTGGTAAAATGACTATTACCTTGAAGAATCACATAATATATTAAATAACATGGCTTTCACCTTATTCTACAGTCCACTTTCATCTGGTGTTAACCTGTTCTTTACTGAGAAACCCTATTGTTTCTTTAAGAATTTAGCATAATTGGTAACTAGCCGGCCCATACATGACTAAAAAGTAATTATTAGTTCATTACCATGTAACTACCATTTTACGACGTAATTTCTGAGTAAATAACAGTGGACTGGAAAATAAGGCAGAAACATAAGAGAGTTAGTAACATCTCTATAATTAATAAGGAGCAATCTGCCATTGCTACATCTGTTTTTTGACTTTTAAATATCTAAGCTTGTTTCACCCCTTTGTTGGTGAACAATGTAATTGTAAACAAAACACTGTATTAAAACATGGTTAAAACATGGATGGTCGGTCCATGCATCTATAGATCTGTCCATGACATTTCTCCAGCCCCATCCCTCAGCTGTTTACTGAAACAGTGGTGGGCTGATGCTTTGTTATTGTTTGAACTGCAGATTGCCCCTTTAAGACCAATTGAATACTTACAGTTATGATGGTCAATAAAGCTGTAGCATCAGAATGATATATATAGTGCCTTTCGGAAAGTATTCAGACCCCTACACTTTTTCCATATTTGTTAAATTACAGCTTTTTTATTATTAAATTGTTGTTTTTTTCCCTCATCAAATTGACACACAATACCCCATAATGACAAAGCAAAAACAGTTTTTTTAGAAATGTTTGCTAATTTGTAAAAAGGTGAACCTTCACCACTAGTCTGAGGTCCTAAGCGCCCTGGAGCAGGTTTTCATTAAGGATCTCTCTGTTCTTTGCTCCGTTCATCTTTCCCTTGATCCTGACTAGTCTCCCAGTCCCTGCCACTGAAAAAAATCCCCACACATGATGCTGCCACCACCATGCTTCACTGTAGGGATTGTCCTCCAGACATGATGCTAGACATTCAGGCTAAAAAGATCAATCTTGGTCAATCTGTCATGTGCCTTTTCCTGAGGAGTGGCTTCCATCTGGTCATTCTATCATAAAGTGCCTGATTGGTGGAGTGCAGCAGAGATGGTTGTCCTTCTGGAAGGGTCTCCCATCTCCACAAAATAACTCTAGAGCGCTGTCAGAGTGACCATCGGGTTCTTGGTCACCTCCCTGACCAAGGCCCTTCTCGCCCCGATTGATCAGTTTGGCCGAGCGGCCAGCTCTAGGAAGAGTCTTGGTGGTTCCAAACTTCTTCAGTTTAAGAATAATGGAGGCCACTGTGTTCTTGGGGACCTTCAATGCTGCAGAACTGTTTTGCTACCCTTCCCCAGATCTGTGCCTCGACACAATCCTGTCACGGAGCTCTACGGAAAATTCCATCGACCTCATGGCTTGGTTTTTGCTCTGACATGCACTTTCAACAGTGAGACTTTATATAGACAGTTCCAAGTCATGTCCAATCAATTGAATTTACCACAGGTGGTCTGCAATCAAGTTGTATAAACATGTTAAGGACGATCAATGAAAACAGGATGCAACTGAGCTCAATTTCGAATCTCATTACAAAGGGTTTGAGTACTTATGTAAATAAGGTCTTTCAGTTTTTTTTATATTTAATATAGTTGAAAGAAAAATCTAAAAACCTGTTTTCGCTTTGTCATTATGGGGTAGAGTGTGTAGATTGCTGAGGATTTAAAAAAAAACATTTTAGAATAAGGCTGTAACGTAACAAAATGTGGAAAAAGTCAAAGTGTCTGAATACTTTCCGAAGGCACTGTATACCTCTAGAGTACAAAAAAAACGATATAGTCCCAATAGGGTTGGTGTATTCACTTGGACTCTTTTCAGGTTATTTTCTTTGCCACGTGTAAAAACTATGAACAGCACCAACACTTGAGTATACCGTATCTCCATTATTTGGGTGTTTACAAAAAAAAAACAAGGAATCTTAAATTCCTGATATACAGAAACATTCATTAATATTTGCATATGAACAACGATTGACTGTGTGCGAATACAAAGAGGTATGACAGAAACGTTGGAGGTTAATGCTACTGTATATACAAAGGAAACCAAGAAGAAAATCTCTTAAGTAATAAATTATATTTGAAAACAATATCTTACAAACTAGCTTTGATTCTGAAATACCAACTGATCCTGAATTTTGAACACTGACTAAGACTGATAACAGAGAAAGTGTTCTTATGGTCACAGCTGTCAATGAAGCATTTCATATGTTGTACTTTTTGATGTGTTGTGTGTTTATTTTTTCTCTTAAGTGCAACAGAAATCAATTCCCATCTGTCTCTAGAAGGATGACCAGTCTCAGGCACCAAGGGAAAGGGTAAAGGTGAGGTGGAGGTGAGGTGAAAAATGGAGTTTCCAGCATGTAAGTCTACAGAACCATCCTTATCCCTCAAGTTTAATTCTTTGTTTGTTTTGCTTTGTCATGCTACACAGTTTAGTGGTGAAACTCTGTGTGTGGTGAAATGAGAGGACTGTTAAAAAAAAAGAGGGGGGGAAGAAAACAAAAGGGATATATTTACGAGCGTACCGAGCTCCATGGGTCTGTGCTCCAGTGGGGGTTAGACGGGCACGACTGAGTATTGCACTGCTCACGGTCGGGCGGTTTGTCAAGAATCTCACAGCTCAGATCGTTAAAGCGCTCTCCGTTGGGTCTTTGACACGCCACGAGCCGCGTCTTTATTCCTCCCCCACACGGCTTGGTACACTGCAGGACAGAACAGAAGTAAGGAGGAGTGTGTAGACAACACACTCCACCCAACATACGCCTACCTATCTAGGACATTGAACATCAAACACCTCATTTCTATCCTTTAACCTCTAACCTTTAGACATACAGCCCAGCAATTTCAGAAGAATGGAATTATAGAAGAATGACCGCTGTCAGAACGCCAAGGTTCATAACGATGGGATGAAGTCATCAAAGTGCAACTAAGCCCCGCAGTGTATCAGTGCTGTAGGGCGGATTGTGTTCTCTCACCTCTCCCCAGTTCCCATAGACCCACTGTGGACAGGGTCCGGACTCACAGGAGCGCTGCTCGATGGGTTTGGAGTGCTCCTCACAGTTGTTGACAGCATAACCATTCTCATCCTGGCACACCACCACACGCCTCTGGAAGCCGCCCGCACACGTGCTCGAGCACTGACGTCACATGGAGGAGAACACCGTTTGAGACAGATGGATAACACACTCTCACACGTACAGGTGTGTGTGCACTAACTCAGAGACAAGCAAGTAGACATCCAAACACTAATACATGTACATGTACTCATCCATGCAAATGTATGGCGCTCATCAATACACACATACCTCACTCAACCAATGGGTTACAACAAGAATATATTGACCAAGAAACACAGTGTCACATACTGCAGACCTTTGCACATACACACACCAGCTACAGTGAAACAAGTGCACACACAAAGACCAACACACCATTTTTTAAATACAAACAATAACAAACTAACATACAGTATGTGCAAAAAGGCACCCGTTGACAGACAAGTATACAAAAGCACACATACAGTGCCTTGCGAAAGTATTCGGCCCCCTTGAACTTTGCGACCTTTTGCCACATTTCAGGCTTCAAACATAAAGATATAAAACTGTATTTTTTTGTGAAGAATCAACAACAAGTGGGACACAATCATGAAGTGGAACGACATTTATTGGATATTTCAAACATTTTTAACAAATCAAAAACTGAAAAATTGGGTGTGCAAAATTATTCAGCCCCCTTAAGTTAATACTTTGTAGCGCCACCTTTTGCTGCGATTACAGCTGTAAGTCGCTTGGGGTATGTCTCTATCAGTTTTGCACATCGAGAGACTGAATTTTTTTCCTATTCCTCCTTGCAAAACAGCTCGAACTCAGTGAGGTTGGATGGAGAGCATTTGTGAACAGCAGTTTTCAGTTCTTTCCACAGATTCTCGATTGGATTCAGGTCTGGACTTTGACTTGGCCATTCTAACACCTGGATATGTTTATTTTTGAACCATTCCATTGTAGATTTTGCTTTATGTTTTGGATCATTGTCTTGTTGGAAGACAAATCTCTGTCCCAGTCTCAGGTCTTTTGCAGACTCCATCAGGTTTTCTTCCAGAATGGTCCTGTATTTGGCTCCATCCATCTTCCCATCAATTTTAACCATCTTCCCTGTCCCTGCTGAAGAAAAGCAGGCCCAAACCATGATGCTGTCACCACCATGTTTGACAGTGGGGATGGTGTGTTCAGCTGTGTTGCTTTTATGCCAAACATAACGTTTTGCATTGTTGCCAAAAAGTTCAATTTTGGTTTCATCTGACCAGAGCACCTTCTTCCACATGTTTGGGGTGTCTCCCAGGTGGCTTGTGGCAAACTTTAAACAACACTTTTTATGGATATCTTTAAGAAATGGCTTTCTTGCCACTCTTCCATAAAGGCCAGATTTGTACAATATACGACTGATTGTTGTCCTATGGACAGAGTCTCCCACCTCAGCTGTAGATCTCTGCAGTTCATCCAGAGTGATCATGGGCCTCTTGGCTGCATCTCTGATCAGTCTTCTCCTTGTATGAGCTGAAAGTTTAGAGGGACGGCCAGGTCTTGGTAGATTTGCAGTGGTCTGATACTCCTTCCATTTCAATATTATCGCTTGCACAGTGCTCCTTGGGATGTTTAAAGCTTGGGAAATCTTTTTGTATCCAAATTCGGCTTTAAACTTCTTCACAACAGTATCTCGGACCTGCCTGGTGTGTTCCTTGTTCTTCATGATGCTCTCTGCGCTTTTAACGGACCTCTGAGACTATCACAGTGCAGGTGCATTTATACGGAGACTTGATTACACACAGGTGGATTGTATTTATCATCATTAGTCATTTAGGTCAACATTGGATCATTCAGAGATCCTCACTGAACTTCTGGAGAGAGTTTGCTGCACTGAAAGTAAAGGGGCTGAATAATTTTGCACGCCCAATTTTTCAGTTTTTGATTTGTTAAAAAAGTTTGAAATATCCAATAAATGTCGTTCCACTTCATGATTGTGTCCCACTTGGTGTTGATTCTTCACAAAAAAATACAGTTTTATATCTTTATGTTTGAAGCTTGAAATGTGGCAAAAGGTCGCAAAGTTCAAGGGGGCCGAATACTTTCGCAAGGCACTGTACATCATTTTTGCAAGTGTCAGATTGACCTCAGAGACTATGTGCTTTAGGAAACTGGGATGGATAATGCACTGCTATATTAAAACACATATCCTCTGGAAAAGGAAGGAAGAGATCCCAAAAATAGCCCTTGCTATTTCCCATGATCTTTTAAATAACACCAGCTATTTGGGGACACAGATTGCTGTGCAACTGACTGTAATAACCCCGTTTTGAATAACAGCTATACAATAGACTACTAACTGCCAAAACCATCAGCAAAAACTCATTGACTTCTTGGGTTAGGATACATCACAGACAGACAGCCTCATAAAGGTCAACATCAACACAAGACTGAGATAGTGCTCAGCTGTGCTGCCTTCCCACTTATACAATTGTAATGGGAGACCACTTAGGTTGTATGCATTCATTTAAAGTTAAGGAACCTAGGACTCCAAGATGATTGTAAATGGTGTCCAGTGTAAGAAACTCACCGCTCCCCAGGGTCCTGTTCTCCACTGGTGGGCCTGGGCTCGCCCTCCACCGCGCCCATCAGCAGTCGTGGGCAGGTTATTGCGGGGGCCCCCGCTGGGTGAAGGGAGGGGCCGAGAGTCACTGGAGCGGGCAGCAGGGCACTGGGACATGGCACACTCCTGCTCTGTGGCCGGACGGTCATCAGCGTCACACTCCACTACGTCCACTATCTGATCACTGAAGTTCACACACACCACCTGGCGTGTGGTCTTCCCCTGCCCGCAGGATACAGAACACTGTGCACACACACACACACACACACACACACACACACACACACACACACACACACACACACACACACACACACACACACACACACACACACACACACACACACACACACACCCAGTAAGATACAAAGCATATAAACACAAACAGAACTTGCTGCAGCAGCTTAGGTCAGTGTCTTGTCTCTTTAAACATGGCTGACCCAAACAGATCTTCCTTAAAGAAAATAAAAGAGAGCTTCTGCCAAAGACTCATGCTGCTCCAATTACGTCTGGCCAAGTGGAGTAAACTGGACTGTATCTGTCTTGCATAAGACCTGGAATTATGCAAGAACTGTCCACTGTACTGTACTGTACCATGCTACTGAGCCAGGGATTACACTGGCCAAGGGTTTACTGTCTAGGACTCAACAATGCTGCCTATTTCAAATAGGTGTGGATATTGCACAAGCATCTCCCAATCCGAAAAATGGTGTAGTTACTGCACTTTAACAGGCCCTGTGTAGGCCTATGCACAAGTTAAAACCACAACACTTAGGCTGCTTTTACAGTTAGGTCTTATATTGGTAGAACAGCCATTAAACTTCATGGCCTAACTGGGACATCCGCCATGCCATAGCTATCACTCCCTCCATCAGGGTTCATTTCCGGTTCCATATCAAGAGCGTGTAATGTGAACGTTTAGAGTCAGAGCGGTCTCTCTCTGTGGCTCTGTTTGCTGTGGCCTTGGGCTGAGCTGCTTCCTGCCTGCCTGCCTGGAGCCCACTGAGTTGCTCTGGAATAAATAAGCAGTCAGAGAGACCCTCCCTCCCACAGCCTGTATCTAGCTATCTGTGTGTGTGTCTATGTGTGAGTGAATGTGTGTATGTGTGCATTCGTGCGTGCGTGTGTGTGTTTGTGCGTGGTGGCCATAACTGCAGCATGGTGGGAGTATGACTAGTGCTCTCTGTCTGATGAGAAACATCTGCAAACAAGGACCCTAGCCCCTCTCTCCAGCCCCTTGTTCCTCACGCGTCCCTCTATCCCCTTGCCAACCCTCCAAACACACCAAAGCCTGTTTCATCTCCTCCTCCCCTTGGACCAGAGAAACACACAATCACACAAAGTGATTATGAACAGTGGTCTGAAAGGTTCAAGCCACAGCTAAACAAACCTCAGATATTATAATCCACTGAGCTGGCTAGAGATTTCATTGTGAAATACAACTTAATGAACAGTGCCGACAGAGCATATAATGGTTGTCAGATTTCCCTCTCGAAGAGTTCACTTTGGAATTGAAGGTTAAAGGCCCAGTGCAGTCAAAAAAACGATTTTGCTGTGTTTTATATATATTTCCACACTATGAGGTTGGAATGATTTGTTAAATAAGAAATAAGAAAGAGAGTTCCAAACCTCTCTGCCAATAACAGCTAGATTTCAGTTGTCCCCTACCCACTTACACTACACGACCAAAAGTATGTGGACACGTGCTCGTTGAAAATCTCATTCCAAAAACATGGGCATTAATATGAAGGCGTTCGATTGGGTTGACGTCAGGGCTCTGTGCAGGCCAGTCATGTTCTTCCACACCGATCTCGACAAACAATTTCTGTATGGACCTTGCTTTGAGCATGGGGGCATTGTCATGCTGAAACAGGAAAGGGGCTCCCCAAACTGTTGCCGTAAAGTTGGGAGCACCGAATTGTCTAGAATGTTGTTGTATGGTGTAGCGTTAAGATTTCCCTTTACTGGAACTAAGGGGCCTAGCTCCTCTACAAACCTTTACAGTTGGCAGAGTTCTCCTGGCATCCGCCAAACCCAGATTCATCCGTTGGACTGCCAGATGGCGAAGTGTGATTTATCACTCCAGAGAACGCGTTTCCACTGCTAAACAGTCCAATGGTGGCGAGCTTTACACCACTCCAGCCGATGGAAACCCATTTCATGAAGCTCCCAACAAACAGTTCTTATGCTGACGTTGCTTCCAGAGGCAGTTCGAAAATCGGTAGTGAGTGTTGCAACCGAGTACAGACGAGCTCTTCAGTAAGGCCATTCTACTGCCAATGTTTTGTCTGTGGAGATTGCATTGCGGTGTGCTCAATTTTATACACCTGTCAGACATGGGTGTGGTTGAAATAGCCGAATCCACTCATTTGAAGGGCTGTCCACATACTTTTGTAAATATATTGTAGACCACTCCCAGACAGTCCTAGCAGAATTCTTGCTTGAGAATTTGCTCTGTGCTAAAAAGCAATTATTAAAAAATGTTGACCATTTTAATTGAAAACAATCACGGTAAGGTACATAATTGTTACTCAGAAATTATTTGATATTGAGATAAAAACAGCTGCATTGGAACTTTAAAGAGATTAGTAATGGATATAATGGATATATGGATGTAATATCCTTAGCCACAAGACCCTGTGGTAATGTCAAATATTTTAAGTGTACATGGTAAATGCATTAAACATTGGTGGTTGATTGAACAAAAATAGTTACTTACAGATGTCCATTCAAGGACCTTCCACTGTCCGCAGGCCACTACAGAGCACACCTCCCTGGCCGGGGGCTTGGCCAGGTGGGAGCAGGCAGAATCCTCCGCAACGCCACCCTGGTTGTCACGGCAACTGACATAGCGCATCCGGGTCCCTTTGCCGCAAGTGGCGCTACACTGTGGTGGAGATGGAGGCAATTTGTACAATTGTAGTACAACACACAGAGTATGTAATTGCTTCATTGAGTGGTGGAGTAACTGATAGAACCAACCTGTGTCCAGGAGCCGAACCTCCACTGGGTTTTGTGTGGGAGGTGGGAGGGCACTTTGGTCCCCGGCGGTACCGGGTGACTGATGGGACACTGGGTCAGTTCACAGTCCTACAGGGACAACCATACACATCCATTAAAACAATTACAGTGACAGAAACACAGCCTACTGTACTGTCATCTACTTACTGTGCAGCTCCAACAGAAGTGTACCCATCATCAGACTAAAAGTAACAGTGTTACTCTGACGGATCCCAGAAATACAGTGTTAAACCCCTCCATCTGAATAACTTGATGCCTGTCATAACGTGTCACAGTGGAGGAGGATCCCAGAAATACACAGTGTTAAACCCCTCCATCTGAATAACCTGGTGCCTGTCATAACGTGTCACAGTGGAGGAGGATCCCAGAAATACACAGTGTTAAACCCCTCCATCTGAATAACCTGGTGCCTGTCATAACGTGTCACAGTGGAGAGGTATCCCAGTCTCCAATGCCAACACTGGCGTGTTACTGGGCTCCTCCTTCTTCCGCCGTGCTCTCCTCCCCAGAGCCCTCTCATGACCTTTGACCCCCTAGTTCTGGGTTGAGCAGAGAGGTGAGCAGAGAGGGGCCTAACTTAGGTATAGTTGTGTTACAGAGGGCTCCACATTCCACACTCATCCTCTGAGTGGAAATAAACAGGACCCTGGCAGCCAGGCAGGCTGGAGAACACAGCCTCCGCAGCCTTACACTAACACAGTTAAATACATTGTAAAACATGGTGGTGGGGGTGGAAGTGGTGGGAATAATAAGAGAAAGAATGAAGGAGGCAACCAAGACCTGTCTATGACTGTGGGTGTGTGTTGATGTATGTGCGTCTTTATATAAATAAAGGGGCCAATGTGTGACATCAGGGTCAACATTTCAAAATGGTTAGATATACATTTAAATATGATTTTCTTGCAGCTTCCCATATTTAGTTACAGGAATAAAAGTATAGATAGGCACAATGAGACCATAATTCCACTTAGCAACAACCCCAAAAAAATTCAGAATATCACAAGAAACACTGCGTGTTTCCTTGTCATGCTTAGTTGCCAGGTCTTTTTGTGCTTTGGTCAAATTCTCTATCATTTAAAGCCGTGCCAAACATTCCTGGACAACGAAAAGGATAAACAACAGCATTACTATATGTTTTAATAGTGAATATAATAATATAATATAATGAAATAATAATAATACAATGGGTTTTGTCAAAAAAATCATTGACAATAATAATAACCAATAATGAAATCATTATAATCAGTAAACTCTTCAAGCATTGTGTGTGTGTGTGGGCGTCTGTGTCTGAAAACGATTATTTCTTCCTCTGTCTTTGTTTCTTCCACTCCTTGAAAGTGCATTGCAGCTGGAGGGGAGGAACCTTCACTCCTCTCCCCCAATGTGCTCTGAGAAGGAGGTGAGGAATGGGGTAAACAAGGGGAGAATCTGAATTGCATTTCCTTGATTCCTCACGTCCTCTCTCCTCACCTCCTTCTCAAAACCAATTGGATAAGAAGGTGAGAGGGGAAGCACCTCTGAGACGAAGAGAGGAGGAGCGAGGTTGCAATGGATCAAGAAAATGTAATTGAGATTCTCCCAATGATAGAGGAAGCATGTATTTGACAGCTATTAAAGCATCCATGCAGTCTTTGTAATTGTATTTTTAAATCATCACTGTATATCTAATAAATCACTGTGTTTATTTAATGAACATAACTCCAAAGTACTTTTCATTTATTTCCTTGAGCCTCCTTTGGTCCTTGAAATGCTCAGATTGATCATGTGGGGGATAGGAAACTAATGTGAAGATATTTACAAACACAGCCCTGATTGGCTGATAGGATGGTCTAGAGTCCACCCCCTTTCCCAGATGAACAGTCATTGGTCTATGATAATCATATCACATTATGATGTCATGATGTGGGCCAAAAGTCCCATCCCACCTGAACAGAAATTACAGACATTTTTGGAACAGCTCTTACACAATAAGGCCATTATTATAATTTTCACGATTTCAGAGTTTTATTTTGACCTCATAGTAGGGCCGGGACGATGCCAATATCATGATACTCATTAGTATCGTGCCAAAGAAACAAAACACTTAGCGGATTTAACTTATTTAGGAAAACACCCCTAATGTTGGCTACAAACACCATTAAGTTGTCTTCCAGAGTCACATGCATTTATTTTCCAAGCTATACAGTAGCACACAATATTTTACATACAGCAGGTTTTTAAAGGACCAAAGAGTTTGGTCTGCTTTGTGTTAAAATGTTTGCCATGGAAAAAATATTGCAATATTGATATCGTCCCGGCCCTACCTCATAGTGTGTGTGTGGAAATCTCTTTAAAAAAACAGACCAAAATCTTGTTTTTAAATGCACTGCCTTTTAAACATTTTAGACTGTTCCAGGCTGACTGACTGCTCTACCATAATACCTATGGCTTGTCCAGAAACAACACCTAGCCCCTACTGCCCAGAGTCTAGACACTTCTGGAGATCTGAGAGGGATTGATTGGTGGTGACATGGTGAGAGCTCCACCTTACCCTCTCAAAGGCTTGGTGGAAATTTGGCGGTATGGCTTACACCTGTCCAATCCTCTCAGATCTCCACAAGTGTCTACGATAGGGGCTGCTTCTGGACAGGACCCCACAACTCTCCGGACGTGTGGTGGACCTACAGCACGACTCAAGGCATTGGTTGGATGTTTCATTCCATTGCTATTCACACCCACGGCACCCTACCAAGCTGATCAGACAGTTCTGGGTAGCTGAACACAGTCTCTACCATTCACACCCTTACTTAATTACAGCTAGTTAGATGTGCAACCACTGAGCTACACTATAGCTACAGTAGGGCCGTATCTCTAGTCTAGCAATAGATACGGTTGTTCATACCCGTGGGAAGTAGGGATGCCGAGGGTGCTGCAGCACCCCGTGAAAAACCTGAATAAAAATATATATTACTCAAATGTGGTGGATTTATGGGGGCCATTTTTTACCTTCACAAAAGTAGTGCACTGGGCCTTTACTAGTCCTGTATTAGTGGACCAAAATAGTCGTCTGTAGCATGGGCAAAACAGTTGGAAGGGTGAAGTCCTACTTTGAAAGGACAGGAAGTGTTGGCTGTGCACTTAACCAATGACAGGCATTCCACATTTAACCCCGTCTACATGTGAAAATGAACATTTTTCTTCTTCTATTTCTATTCAAGAATGGCTAAACAAGCCATTTTCAATTTTCCGATTGCACCATTTTTACAACAAAAAAAATAAATAAAAAGTGGCTCAAACAGTGGCGTGTCGTCTTGGGAGTCAAGGGAAGCCAGGCTTCCCCAAACAATGTACCAAGAAAAAAAGAAACAAAATAATGTATCTTTCGTCTCTGTTTCCAAAATGTCCTTCAATTCACAACAGGCTGAATGTATCTCACCGGAGAAAGTATCTGTGAACAAAACAGCGCACCTCTGTCTCAGTATGTGTAGCCCATCTACCCAAGGTAAGCCAGTGAGCATTTGGCCTCCCTTGAGTATTTTTTAAAATAATAATAACCAATCAGCATTGCGCTAAACTGAACAAGTTCAGCTATGAATGGTGCTGGCACACCAAAAAAAGTGTCAAGGGAAGACAGTTTGGATTTGGTTTCACACCAATCACATCATAAGCCAAACGTCATTGAATTGTTGCATCTCACCATGCTGTTGTCGACCGGTTGGTTGCTAGCTTGCTAAAATTGTCCCTTTCCTAAATTAGCCATGGATGGAGATAGGGATTAATACTTTTTAATAAGTTTGACTTAATTCTCTGTACTGGCCAATGATTATAATGGTGATTGTGATCCAACCATAAATGAATACATTGTGCCCCTGACCTGAGAAAATGGAAGTTCAATATGTAGCTAGATGTCGTAGGCTAATGTTAACTAGCTGGCCTGGAGCAAGTTTGGCTAGCGAGCAAGTATTTTAGCCAGGTAGACTAGGACAACAAAAACTTAAAGCGCGTACTGTATGGCAGAGTCATAGACCGTTTAAACAACATGAAAGAGGAGGATGACATTGGCGTTTCTCTACAATTAGGGTGAGTCAACACATTTCTTTCTACTTGCAAGCATGCACGTACGCACGCACACACACACACAGAAATCAGTACTAGGTAAAGCCACATAATATTTAATTTACGTTTATTGGACTAAATTGTTTTTGGTATCTTTTAGTTGTCAATGTGTTAGACTAAGCATAGGTGATTAGATAATGTTGAAATGTTAAATTTGAAATGGTGCTGGATCAGTGGAAGCAGCACCTGTTTTCTTTGTGACTTGTGGTAACTCTGTGGTTCTAAATCAATAGCTGTTTAGTAGTCCTAAAATGTCAGGAACATTAACTTGCTTGACCATGCTATTCGTCATGTAACGTGCAATATGCTTCGTGGACCCACTGGACAGAGGTTGCTCTCCGGTTTTCTGATAAACAAAGGTGTGGTTGAATTTATTCTGCAGCTGTGTCTTATTGTCTCGGCCTTTAGGCTTATATATCACAGTGTCAAGGAATATGAACTATGCGTTGTTTCCTAGAGCAAAATATGCAACTATCACAAAACACAGTTTGTAATATGGCTTTTTTGGGAGGGCCTTGGGTTCCCGGTGATTTTACACATGCACCGCTACTGCGATCAAAACGTACACGGACTGTATGTAATCTTACCTCAGGAATGTTGACATAATGTTGTCCAGGACATAGGCTAATTAACTTGACCGCCACAGCAATATAGACACCAACATGTTCTGTCAATTCTCCAGATCAACGTTCATTTCTGCACTTTGGCTGTTGTTCAATCGCATGCTGTATCACACCAGCTTTCAATAACTTCATAATCCTTTCCTGAATCGGCTGATCGTTTCCCCACGTAACTTAACAGCTCGGCATCAAACGCGCATCGAACAACTATCATTTTTGAAGAACCCTACTAATGACAGTATCGATTTTTGTTTGATTATTCTTGTTCAAGTTACTCTTTCTTGTTAGAAGAATTCGATTTTGCAATGTGTCCATGAAAATTGTCATCACAGCACAACATAGGGAGATACGAAATGCTATGAGGTTACAGTACACTTCCAAGATCTCATTACAAAAAAAAAGAGTCTGACAGCAACATCCAGGAATTTTACAGGATCATGTTAAATGTGTAATTCAATTGTTAAATTCTTAGTATATGAAATAACGAGAAACAGCAGTATTATAAATGTAAGGAAAGAAAGGTTGTGTTTTATGTCACACGATTTTTGCCAAATCTGTGAAGACTCCAAGCACGAGAAAGAGTTTAAATATAGACTTTGATTCAACTCATTAATTATATTGAATGTATTTATGTTCCACCCATTATATCTTAATGTATTCACAATTATTATGAATGACATTGCAACAGCTACAAACAGTCCACTACAAGAAAAGATCACTAGTACCCTAGTTTATAGAAAGACCCATGTTGTGTACCCATCTGCGGGTAGGTGTGTATGAGGCAAGTGTTCAGTCATCGTTGTGTGTTTTTTGGTTTTTCTCCCCTCCTTCTCACTGGTCAACTGAGGTAGAGACAGGCGTCCTGAAACATAAGCTCCATTCTGTCGTCTTTCCCCCTTTTCCAGCCCCGGAGTGGTTTAGGGTGTGCGGCCTCGGAGCTGACTTCACGGATGACTGGCTGGAATCACAGGGAGATGAAGTGACTGGTTCAGGGTCACTGGGCATGATGGCTGAGTCGGGAATTAAGGCCTGAACCAGGGGGGCCTCCCTGTGACCGGAGTCTCAGCCAGTGTTTATGGCCCACCCCACCCCATCACAACCCACCCCTCCACACCCCATCACAACCCACCCCTCCACACCCCATCACAACCCACCCCTCCACATCCCACCCAACCAGGACCCGCCCGCCATGCCGCGGGAAAACGGTCCATCCTACCTTCCCACTATTAGCCTGAAGAAGAAAGAAGCAGGCCCTAATAAACTAAATTGATGCACAAAGAGGAACATAAAAGTAGAGGCTCATGAAATGTGTGACGATTACTCCGCAACTGTTTGTGTTCACCATCTATGTCTTGGTCATGACACTTCAACAGAGCGGGAATTGTCTTCCTGAAGAGGTTTTTCAGATAGGTTCACATAAGGTGTTGACAGACAGACATTAAGGTGGGAAACTAGACTATTACACTACACTACAACACTCTTTACAGACAAACAATACAGCTAGCAGACTGTAGGTTTGATTTACATAACCAAGGTGAGGACATTTTCCACAAATAATCAAGGAATGTTTTGCCCCATCATCCAGTCCTGCCCCATGGCCTACTGTTACTGCAAAATCTTTCTGTTTCTGGGGTTAGAGCCAGCTTCCACTCCCCCTCTATCACCCATCCCCAGACACCCTCCTGTTCCTTGACAGGAGCTGTTGTGCGGACCTGCCGTGGACAGGCCCTCTTTCCTCCTCCCTCATGCTTGGTAAGGGGATGGACTGCTGGAGGGAGACAATCCCAGCTATGTGTCTCCGTCTGGGGGTAAGAGCCAGCACAGCCCCCCTCTAACCCCTGTCTAGACAACAAGGCCTTATTGAGTCCAGGTGGTAATGGACTGGGTGTGGGACTTCCTTCCTACCTCACAGTGCCAGTGACTGTACCTGTGTCTCAGCCTGCACGGGGAACCCCCCTTTCCTCACTATAGAATTGAACACCATTCTACAACTGGAGGGGATAGGGCAGGTCACATGGTCAGCTCACAACCAAGCATTCGAGTAGTGTGTCAGGAGCGGGTTAGGGTCTTGTGTGGTCTACTGAGTCTGACAGTCAAGCCCTGGGTGGCCTAATACTGAGAAAATTGCATGTAGGCCTCCCTAAAATATATATTCTCACAAATATCACTTGAAAGGGCAGTATATAAAAGCATTTTCACAAAATGAGAAGGAATCCACCCCATGGCTTTCACTTATCCCGTGTCAAGTGTCCAGATCAGTGCAGAGGAGATGAGTGGAAGTTCTAGAGATGTTGAGATGGGTCTTAGTGGAATGTGTCCTTACCTGAGTGTCAGTGGGCCGCGTGGCAGCGTTACATTCAGTGTCGTCCATGACGGACCCGTATGACCCCACAACGCACTTCACAGCTCGCATCTGGTAGCCGGGTCCACACGAGGTAGTGCACTGAGTCCACCAAAGAGAGAGTAAGTGAACAGAGAGATATGAAGAATGAGAGCAATGGAGAGAAAGATAGAGAAGGAGAAAGAGAAAGTCAGAGAGGGACAAAAACAAGCCAACGTAGCAAATCTTCCCAAAAATGAGTAACTGAATGGAAAAGAAGTGCACTGGTCAGACTAGTGCCAGCAGATAACAGCCTTCAGGATCATAATGCATGAGTAACTCATCTACTTTCCACTGTAGCCAAGTCAGTGGGTACACACCACACTCTCTTCTACCTCACTGACTCCGATGAAATGAGGTCAAACTTGTGTGGCAGCAACTTCAGCTAAGATTCCGCGCGCTTCATTAAACAGCTTCAAATATACATTTAACATGATTGCCTATGCCATGGTATAGGAACACCTAATCTCCCATCACACGTTTAGGCTTACAGGCAGTTTGCACACACAAGCTGTGTTAAGATGAAGTGCCCAGTTTTGATTTGCAAAACGTTGCGACACCTTGCTACAGGATTGCTACAGAGAACATTTTTTTTTTGCGTCCTGAGAGATATAAACTGGCAATGCATTAGCAAGCATAAATATAGGGGAGTATGTCGACACAGATTGTGTACAGATTGTATATGCTTATTTTGGCACGGTCAGCAATGTGCCTAAACAGCAGAGTAAATGGGGGATAGACTAAATGAGTGGCTTGTCTTTCTCCTGTCTTTGCTCTACATCTGGAATAGTGGAGGCTGCTGAGGGGAGGACGGCTCATAATAATGGCTGGAAAGGAGCTAATGGAATGGCATCAAACACATAGAAACCATGTGTTTGATGTATTGAATGCCATTCCACTGATTCTGCTCCAGCCATTACCACAAGCCCATCCTCCCCAATTAAACCAACCTCCTGTGATCTGAAGAAAGTTCATAGGAGATTTCTTTTATTTTTAAAAAATCACATTAGGCTCTGTATAGCCTCATGAACACATAACTACAACTCTGAAATGGGTTTATTATGATAGATTGTAAAAATAGCTGCTTCATTGGGTCATATTCTAATATTAGAAACAGTTGGACACAGTTGGAATGACACATAAGTTCAGATAATCGTTAGCTTTTACAAGGCACAACACTATAGTCTTTGAGGGACAGGGGGTGACTGGAAGCCACAGATGTCACCTGAAACACAGTGTGTGCCACCCGGCAAACAGATCCTAATATTACCTGCCACAAAACATGTCACTCTACAGGTATGTCAACTGTACAACACGCGTGACTCACCTGTCCCCATGGTCCGACCTGCCACGAAGCACAATCCTGCTGCTGACACGTCTGGACGGACTCAGGCTTGGACATCGAGTCACAGAAGCGGTCGTCCAGTCGGTCCTCCGCAAACTGGCACCATGTCTGCCGATGCTTGTACCCTTTCCCACACGTCACCAGGCACTGCAACAGTCAACGGGCACAATGAGAAACAGGGGCACATAGATTGACATGTACAGTAGGCTAGCTATGTGTGTACAGTGTTTGTTTGTGTAGGCGCACTCAAAGCCTTTTGAACTGCTGGACAGAACGTGTAAACTACACAATCAAGCTAGTTACTACCCAACAAACACGGGTACAGTAGTGCACCGGACATGACAAGACATTCCTTTGACCAACGTCCCTGGCGCCCAGTCATTTTGACATGTTTAATACTTCCTCTTTATATTATAGGAGTAGAATTCCTTAGTCAAACAAATTCAAGATTATTCCCATAATTCTGTCCTATAAATGTTATTTTTACACTATGTCTGCTGTCAGGTGTAGAATCAGAACCCTGATTTGGCTGCGAACTGGTCGTAGTGTAAAAAGGCCATCTGGGTTCAAAATTCCTCAATTTGCTTCAAATGCTAAGCAAACATTCTCCATAGAACTGACCTCAGACCAGTCTCCGGTCTGATTACCTTCAAATGATTAGCTTCAAATGCTAAGCTACATTCCCAAAGCGTAGTCCAAACATTCTCCGTAGAACTGACCTCAGACCAGTCTCCGGTCTTCCACGCAGGACATAGGAACTCATTGCAGTTCTGGACGGTGGTCAGCTTGTCTCTCTGGCTGCACTTGCTCTCATCACTTCCCGCTTCAGAAGACTTTCCACACACAGCCGCACGACGCCGGGACCCTCCTCCACAGCTTTTGGAGCACTGCAACACATGCACACACGTATTAAACCTTTTCCTTCTCTTTTTATAAATCCCTTAAAACTATAACAGGCGTTCTCACCTCTGACCAAGATGAGTACTCCCATCCTCCTGGGTTACAGTCTCCATGGCAACTCTCCTTGTCGTCAGGTTTGCGTTGACTGCTGCAGTAACGCTCGTCCACCTTCTGGGTCTTTCCATCGGCACGGCTGAGTTTGGCGCAGTAGATCTCCAGCGTACGATATCCCACCCCACATGGGACTGTGCACTCGCTCTTCCTCGCCACATGCCACCTACACAGACAGGAAAGGTCATAGGTGAAAGACGCTGACAGGATAAAACTGAACTTTGTATCAAACAGCATACATATCACAGATATAAAGACTGAGAGTGATCAAAAAAATCTGCAATATGGACAGATAAAGCGATTGAGAGTGGTTTAGGCAGTACCTGATTTCACACTCTGCGTTGCAGGGTTCTGTGACCATGGCTGGTCTGGCAGCCCCATGGCACCTCTGGTCTGAGACCACCACACGGTCCGACTCTCTACTACACAGGATCTTCCTCTTACGCTCTCCTGATGGGGTGGGAGAGAGGGTTTAGTTCCTTGGTCATGGTCCTGCTGCTTTTAGTTTCTCCCAGTACCTGGCATTGAATCAATAAATCGATTGGCTAGAGTCCACGCAAGCTTGAATTCTTTGGAGTCTAAATCAGACACTTGTCAAGACGGAAAACCAGCAGGAGTGTGTGCCTCCAGGAATCGTGTGGTTTAAATCATAGCAAAATCTTTCTAAGAAACATCAC
Organism: Oncorhynchus clarkii lewisi; assembly: GCF_045791955.1. Lineage (NCBI taxonomy): Eukaryota > Metazoa > Chordata > Actinopteri > Salmoniformes > Salmonidae > Oncorhynchus > Oncorhynchus clarkii. The sequence continues at coordinate 48,513,480 of NC_092153.1, read as the reverse complement.
TCTTCCTCCTATACCTTCTGTTCTTAATTGTTATAACCAAGCATTATGAGCTGTAAATCAGTAAAAGTGGCAGTAAATCCCCATAGATAAATAGATATGTATTAGTGAAGAAATACACTGCAGGCTCTATTGTCAGCCAGGTTCAGCAATTTACCTGTCTGACATCAGCTTACTTGCCTTGAGGTGGGATGGTGGGAATATTTGAGGCGTGTCTTTAAAACTCGCACAAGTGAAATATTCATTCAGTGATTTATGACTCACTCAGGTATTAACGGTAATGTGGATGATAATGACATTGATTTTGACAGCGGATGCGCAGCCTATCCAGCCGTGACGGACAGTGCCCGTATGCTCATGGAACAAGAGATATGTGCTTTTCTCCGCATAGGCATTTCATTTGGAACAATAAGGATATTTTGTATAGATATTTTTTAACAACTGGTTTAATAATCATATGCTGCTGGTGAGTCAACTTTTTAATGCAGAAGGATTGTTACTCAATTATGAGGATTTAAAAAAATCTCGTTACAATATCCTTGTTACACCTAGAGAGTTCGCCATAGTCTTTGATGCTATTCCATCTGGAACTTTCATGTTATTTAGAGGTGTAACCAGAATCACTACCCGATGTAGATCAGAAAACACATTAACATTAACAGTACTTTTTGTGTTGAGCATCCAGACACAGTTTTACAATTATTTTGGCATTGTCTACATGTAAAGAAATTATGGCAAGATATTCATAGTTTTATACTGTTAATATTCTTGATGACTTTTGTTTTTTTATGGGAGAATGTGCTGCTCGGTTTCCTTAACTGTAATAAGGATAAAGAAAACATGTTTTAACTCATAAATCTAATTGTGCTAATGGAAAAATGTAATATTCATAAATGTAAATTCACTAATAAAAAAAACTCTTCCGTGTTTTCTATAAGGAATTTTAGCAATACATTAAGAGCACTTGTACGTTTTTCTAATAAGAAAGCTGTTAAAAAAAAGGTATTTGTATAATCTAGAATTTGTTGTACACCATAGCATATGTTATCATTGTCCGTTTGTATACTTGTATATATACAGTTGTTTTCTAATAAAAATAAAAATTTAAAAAAAAATATATATATATTGAAAATTATTTAAATTATTAATTAATTTTTAAAATCATTAATTATTAATTAATTATTTAAAAAAATAACCACAGCATTTTGACATGTCCCTCTGACCACCCTCTGTGACTTAACCACAGCATTTTGACATGTCTCTCAGTACACCCTCTGTGACTTAACCACAGCATTTTGACATGTCCCTCAGTACACCCTCTGTGACTTAACCACAGCATTTTGACATGTCCCTCTGACCACCCTCTGTGACTTAACCACAGCATTTTGACATGTCCCTCTGACCACCCTCTGTGACTTAACCACAGCATTTTGACATGTCCCTCAGACCACCCTCTGTGACTTAACCACAGCATTTTGACATGTCCCTCTGACCACCCTCTGTGACTTAACCACAGCATTTTGACATGTCCCTCAGTACACCCTCTGTGACTTAACCACAGCATTTTGACATGTCCCTCAGTACACCCTCTGTGACTTAACCACAGCATTTTGACATGTCCCTCTGACCACCCTCTGTGACTTAACCACAGCATTTTGACATGTCCCTCTGACCACCCTCTGTGACTTAACCACAGCATTTTGACATGTCCCTCTGACCACCCTCTGTGACTTAACCACAGCATTTTGACATGTCCCTCTGACCACCCTCTGTGACTTAACCACAGCATTTTGACATGTCCCTCAGTACACCCTCTGTGACTTAACCACAGCATTTTGACATGTCCCTCTGACCACCCTCTGTGACTTAACCACAGCATTTCTCAAAGTTTTCACCATCATTGTAAAGCCCTAGTTATTATGTTGCTTTGTGGCGATTGTTATTCATTTATTTAATGTGATTAGTGATTCATAAAACATTTATAACATTTTTTCCCCTCATTTTAAGGTCATCCCTGTTATGCGATCTGAACTCTCATTTTAATATGGTAATACTATTCCTTTTAATAAAATTTAAAAAAACTAAAATAAACATTGTAGTCAAACCCTAGTGTAAAAGCAGGTGAGCTGGTTCTAATCTTTTTTGACATTTTCGGATGTTTGAGGTGGAAAATTGAGCGGGACAAGCATAATATGTCAACCCTGTGACCCATAGATAGACAGACTAGAAATGTTTTAACAATTTCAATGTTTTTTGTCAAGCTTGAATTTAATTGACCTTCTCTGTTGCACACAACAAGCTTCCATTCTCCCTGTAACAGGGGTATTTATGGCTGACTTAAGATGAAATCGTCAACCCTTATGATCAACCCTGTTAATTTACTTGGCACTTACTATCGTAATTTTGCTTATTACCTTACCTTTTGAGATGGGAAAACACGTTTTTTAATTAAGTTGAACAAGTGCTCTTTATGACAGAATGTTTAAATTAGGTTAATAAATCCCCAAGTTACACTACTCAAAAGGCACCCAAGGGGTGGAGCGACCTGTATAGGCCTATCGGTTAAGCAAGTACAAACGGACTCGGGGGAGAATATTGCTGTGCTCCCCAGCCAAATTGAAGTTGATGGCAACACAAAGACGGTCAATAACCTACACAACTTGAGATAACAGCTTGCAGTATTAAGCCATGGAACACGTTGATTGGCCAGTGAAGGATCAAGCCCTCCGCCAACCTACAATTGATTTATTCATCAAAAACCCAGCGCTTTCACGCCACCGCCAGCTATTGCGCCCATAATTCCCACTGTAAAAATAGCACAAATATTTCTGACACATGCCCAGACCTATAGCGCTACCACCAGTGCTAAGATTTACCATTGCGTTAGGTTGTTAAAATAGAGCCCTACATCTTCAAAGATTATATTCTAAAGTTATTTTGTACATTTCATTCTATTGCTAATGGTTTGCTAATGGTTGTTCATATTGCTAATGTTTTCAAGCATATTCCTAACGCGAAACATGTCCCACTGTTGTTAGAGAAAAAGTCACATGCGAGTAGAAATGTGTCATTGTTTAATTAGAAAAAAAAAACATTTGTATCGCCAATCTGTACTCTCCATGGCAGATTGTTTTGTGGACTGATTTGGAGAGCACGCCGACCGGTCACATGCACATTGTTATCCATCATAGTTATCCATCATAGCTCTCCATCATAGTTATACATCATTGTTATCCATCATAGTTATACATCATTGTTATCCATCATAGTTGCCCATTACAATGTTCTATGTTGAGAGAGGTTTTCCGAATATCTACAGTATATTCATTGAACATTAATGGGATATTTTGTCCTCATATGATGAAATGTATTATGGAATGGTCATTGATATGATAACTATTGAGAAGTACTAATTGTGAAGGGAATTATTAGGCTAATGTTAATTGATTAAATACTTGTTTAGATGCTTTTGGGATTATCCCAGTGTTAGGGGTTGGGCTTTAAACCTGTTCAGATGCCCATTTTCAAGAGAGGCCAAGATCTCTGATTGCGAGAGCTAGAGAGAATGGCGGAAGTGGAAACCGAGTTTGAATTTGATGGCGCCAGCAAAAATGAGATTAAGAAGGAAGGTGATGACAATACTGGATGGACTACAGTCGATAAAGGACGGATAAAGAGCGCTATAATCACAGTTAAAACGCTGTCTAGTGAGCCTACTGCTCCTAGCACAACTACTTCACAGTTTGTAGTAGGAGTGCAGTTTGACGATAAGAAGATGTACCTGGGAGATCCGTTTTATGTTGCCAAGATATTGAAGATGGTGTACTGTGGAATCCGTTCGGGTGAACAGAAGTGGAATTTCGTAGATTTTTGTATGTCGGCAGAACAGAAGGAGTGCGCGTTGCGCCTTAGCAGATTCAAGGAGAAAGAGTTGACTGCCTTCGATTTTCGGAGCAGGGCACCAATCAAGGGCGTGATTTCTGGATTCTATGTAGAAGTTAGGGCTAAGAAGATCGCAATGAAAATTCCTGGAACAGTTGATGCTTGGCGATTGACGCGTTCAATGGAAATGTCCTGTAAGGGTGAAGGAAGCAGAGATTGCTAGGTTAAAAGCTGTTCAGCGTGTCTCCTAAGCAGAGGCTGCGAGAAAAGTTAAATGATGTTCTAGTGGTTCGGTTGCCATGGGGACACCAAAGTTCAGAAGAACTCAAGAAAGATCAATATCAGCTTATCTGCAGCTGAACGCTTTTTGGGAATGAAGGATGAAACAGGTGAGGAGCTGCATGGCATACTGAATGGAGCAGAAGTTCCATCCTCTCAGGTCACCAGATCTGAGTAGTGCTCTGAGTGGATTTTGAAGAACTTCGTTTTTTTTGTTATGGATTTCCCGCCTTTTTTATTTCCCGCATCCAATACAACGTTTCAGGTGTAGTCTGCCCTAAAACACTACAGGAGAAGAAGAAGAATTTTCAAGAGTGCATAGGCTGGACTGACATGTTGTCTCAGACTCTGCTAAACTCAGCTGTGTGAGGAATTACTGATGCTTTGTCAAAGTTAAAGGTGCTCTGTCTTGTTTGAAGGTGGTCCTTTGTAGCTCATTTGGTAAAGCATGGCGCTTGTAATGCCAGGGTAGTGGGTTTGATTCCTGGGACCACCCAAGTCGCTTTGGATAAAAGTGTCTGCTAAATGGCATTTATTAGTATTATTATTCTGTCTTAGAAGGCAAATGTAGCTTCAGTATATTGACTATAAGTCTGTAAGTCAGTGTCCATCAACATCCTGTCAATATTAATACTGTATATCCAGCTCACCTTCTACATCTGTTAATTAATACCAGCATTTTGCTCCTGAATTCCATCTGACTCCTGATGCTTCCCACCGCCCTGACAACACTGTATGGTCCACTATTCTCCACTATTTAATGCAAATTTCTTAGTACATGGTTGTAAGAGCCTTGGAGCCAATATTGGATTTAATAGTGGTCAGATACAACCACATAAAGACTCACCTTCTCTCTCCCTCAACCTTTCACCTCCCTCCACACCTCCTTTCCCACACGCCCACACCTCTCCACCACCTCAACCTTTCCGACACCCCTCATCTTCTCTTTAACCCCCAAACCACACCCCTTACGTTCCCTTCCCATCCCTCACCTTGGCAGGGCCTGCTGCAGTCCTGCCAGGGCCCGTAGGCATCCCAGACAAACTGCTGGGGTTTATCCTCGATGGGGATGTTATAGGAGTACCTGACGTCTGGGTTGTACAAGTTACCTACAGAAAGCACCTGAGGAGGGATCGGAGGGCAGAGGAACAGAACAATCAGTACAGTTCCACTGTTCCATTTGCATCATAACCTTCTCAACAGGCAGGTAAGGAGTTGTTACCTGGACAATGATCTCCTCCTCGATGCGGTCAGTGCAGTTGATTCTCTCGATGACGTGGTCAGATCCGCTGTACTCGATGACGGCATTGCCCACTTTGATTTCCCTTTTAAACATGCTGACTACAAACTCGCCATTGAGCAGGAAGTCCCCACGACTGTTTGAAACAGCTGGAGAAAAAGACAGAGGAGGTGACACTGACATGAGTAAATAAGATGGCATAAGATTCTAAAAGTACAGTACGGGACAGGGCGCAAAACCACAAGTCTTTATTAAGTTCGCTAAACTCCTTTTTCCTTCTCTTGAGGACACAGTGATAAAAACATAGAGCAGCATAACAGTTGATGTTTTCATTTACAGCAAGGGCTGCAACAGAGAGCAGATAAACCTAACTGGGGTAAAATAATCCTACATTTCTACTGGAGGAATCTCAGTCCTCCTGTTCTGTTCATCAGACAGTCTGCTGCACACATTCACACTAATGCGATTATGGAGCTAATTTCCTGAGTTACTTTCCTCACCATTTCACACATCACAGTAATGTGGCCACAGAGACCAGCCCACTTCCCACAAGCCCCCTACCCCCTGTTCCCTCCCTGTTCCCCCTTAGGCCCCAGCGCACCCGCAGAGAGTCACACGCGCACGCACATGCACACGCGAACAAAGAAACACCAAGAAACACAAGCATAGTAGCTTTTACACTTTTACGAGCAGCACAGAGAGAATGAAATTACACCCAGAGGGCTATGTGAGTTCTGGGTAATTAATGTTTTAGCATGTGTGCCACAAACTCTCCAACATGCCAAGTTCAACAGGCCCTCCAAATCTCTCCGCTGAGGACAGGCAGGACACTACAGTAGCACCAACAACCAGACAAAACATATCTGCTCAAGAAGAGAATACTAAAGCTGTTGACACCTCTGAATGTTAGACATACTGAACTTTGACATGACAGACAAATCAAATCCTCCAGCTAATGTTTCAAATTCAACAGCCAACAAGACCCCTAAAAGTGTTTTGATTGTGAGTTTGAGTCTTACCGAGGTAGTTATCGTCCTCTGGTTTCCCTGAGTAGCTGTGTTGACGCACATCAATATTTGTAGCACCACTGGGTATTCTCACCACTTCGTTGTATCCTGCAGCACAACCAGCAGAGGAGAACTCAACGTCTCTGAGTGACCATGACAAGGTCAGCGGTCAGTACATAATAGTGAAAAGGTTTCAATGACACTTTTCGGTCATTGGGATAACACACAGTTTGGCTCACCGTAGCGCACCATGTTGAAGGTGCCTGCCACGGTTTTGCACGAGGAGTTGTCACCGCCACACACACCACACTTATCTCTCCTCGCCTTGGAATTCAACACATGGTCACATCCCGCTTGCTGCACAGGGATGATGAGGAGAAAGGAGGGAAGGAAAATGAGGAGAAGGAAGTGGAGGAGAAAAAAGCGGGGGGGAAAGAAATGTCATTAAAGTAGTGGAATTTCTTATGAAATCCTGTAATGTGCCCTGCAACCTTCTCCCATCTGCAGGGATAAAACCTAATAAATTGTTTCCTTAATACACAGAATCAAACCCGGTTAAGTGTGTTAAATTCATTTAACTGTAACACCTGACAGAAATTCTCTATTGTAAATAGCACGACAGGGAAACTTTATTCTGGTATAATTGGTTTTAGTCTGTTGCCTGTAATAGGGACGATGGACTTTAGCTCAAGAGTACAGTAAAATGAAGAACCACACCTCCGTGAATAATATTCTCCTCATTTTAAAATAATGCCATCATGACAGCTGTTATAACAGCTCTTATGACTGTTACGAATGGTATTTTAGGTTAACTGTCAGGCTGAGGTCGTTAAAGGCTGTGTGTCAGTCTCACCCTGCACAGGCCCTGCACACAGATGTCGTTGGTGTCGGGGCCACATGGCGTGCCGTCGATGACCCGGTCCCTGAGCTGGTAGTAGGCCGTGCTGCCAGCCACCCTGCAGAACAGCTTACAGCGATCCTTCATCTGAACTACAGGACAGAAGAGGAAGAGGGAATGGTGAAAACAGTCCACTGACCTCATTAAAGACGACAATAAATGGTTCCCTAAAGAAAATCAAATCCAAACCTGGCCAAAAGAGCACTCTTCCATGGCTAAATGGAGAAATCTGGAAATTGATGCAACAACGAGATTATGCTCTAAAAACATCGCTAAGATCCAAATTGGAGCATGACAGATGTAGGTTTACCATGTTGAGAAATAAGGTGATGAAAGAAATCAGACAGGCCAAGGCAAACTTTTTTATTAACATAATTGGTGAAGCAAAGGGAAATTCTAAACTGATCTGGGAGAATCTAAAAAAGTTTACAGGGAAAGACCATAGTAACACTGCAAAAATACTAGAACTCATGGTGAATAACAATCTAACACAGGATGCAGTCGAAATAGCAATAGCCTTCAATTCCTACTTTATTGACTGTCAGGGTGCTGACACAGAACCCCTCCATTGGTATCTTGGGATCAGTGCTAGTGAATGACGCTCAACCTGTCTTCATCATAAGGGAAGTTTCTGAGTCAAAGGTGAACAAGGTGATTAGCTCACTAAAGAACTCTAAAGCAAAATATGTGTTTGGGCCGGACTCTACCTTTCTTAAAAACTACAAAGAGTCACTCATTGGCCCCATTACTAAGGTCACCAACACATCTATTGGTCTCGGGGTGTTTCCAAGGGTATGGAAGTCGGCCATCATAACGACCATCTTTAAATCGGGCAACCCTGCTGACGTGAGTAACTACAGGCCCATTAGTATACTACCTGTGATGTCAAAGGTTGTTGAAAAGTGTGTAGCAGAAAAACTGATTGCCCACCTCAACAACAGACCCTTCACATTACACTCCATGCAGTTTGGCTTCAGAGCGAAACACTCCACAGAAACGGCCAACTGCTTTCTTCTGGAAAATGTGAAGTCCAAGATGGACAAAGGGGGCGTTGTTGGGGCTGTGTTTCTGGACCTAAGGAAGGCTTTTGATACTGTTAACCATGAGATTCTCATCACAAAATTGTCCAAGTTCAACTTCTCCCCCGGTGCCTTGAGATGGATGAAATCATACCTTGAAGGCAGAACTCAGTGTGTCAGAGTGAGCAATGAGCTGTCGCCCACTCTTAGCTATGATGTGGGCGTGCCCCAGGGGTCAATACTGGGGCCCCTCCTGTTCAGCCTGTACATTAATGATCTGCCTTCTGTTTGTACTGGGTCTGAAGTTCAAATGTTTGCAGATGATACAGTGATATATGTGCATGCAAAGAGCAAACAACAAGCTGCAAAATAACTCACTACTGTAATGGTCCAGGTTACAAAGTGGCTCAGTGACTCGTGTTTGCATCTCAATGTGAAAAAAACTGTCTGCATGTTCTTCACAAAGAGGGCAACAGATGCTACTGAACCAGATGTCTATGTGTCAGGGGAGAAGCTCCAGGTGGTATCTGATTTTAAGTACCCTGGCATCATTCCAACCTCTCTTTTAAAAAGCATGCGAAAAAGGTCATTCAGATAACCAAATTCAACCTAGCTAATTTCCGATTTATACAAAATTGTTTGACTACAGAGGTAGCAAAACTGTACTTCAAATCTATGATACTCCCCCACTTAACATACTGCTTGACTAGTTGGGCCCAAGCTTGCTGTACAACATTAAAACCTATTCAGTTTGTCTACAAACAGGCTCTCAAAGTGCTTGATAGGAAGCCCAGTAGCCATCATCACTGTTACATCCTCAGAAAGCATGAGCTCGTGAGTAGGGAAAATCTTGTGCAATACACCGACGCATGTCTTGTATTCAAGATCCTAAATGGCCTGGCTCCCCCTCCACTCAGTATTTTTGTTAAACAGAAAACCCAAACATATGGCAGCAGATCTACAAGGTCTGCCATGAGAGGTGACTGTATAGTTCCCTTAAGGAAAAGCACCTTTAGTAAATCCGCTTTCTCTGTGAGAGCTTCCCATGTCTGGAATACACTGCCTTCAGACACACATAACTGCACCACCTATCACACTTTCACAAAATGTATGAATACATGGCTAAAGGTCAATCAGATTTGTGATCATAATCCCTAGCTGTGTATTGCCGCTTTCCATGTTGTCTGTAGCTTGTGAGGTGTGGAAACACTTTGTTGCTTTTATGAATTTTGTCTTGCTGCTTTTTGTTCTATGTTGCTCTGTCTGTATGCTACTTCTTGCTTGTCCTATGTTGCTCTGTCGGTATGCTACGTCTTGCTTGTCCTATGTTGCTCTGTCGGTATGCTACGTCTTGCTTGTCCTATGTTGCTCTGTCTGTATGCTACGTCTTGCTTGTCCTATGTTGCTCTGTCGGTATGCTACGTCTTGCTTGTCCTATGTTGCTCTGTCTGTATGCTACGTCTTGCTTATCCTATGTTGCTCTGCGTGTGCTCACTGCTCAATGATTGTCTATATGGTAATTGTTTTTAATAACCTGCCCAAGGACTGTGGTTGAAAATTAGCCGGCTGGCTAAAACCGTCACTTTTACTGAAACGTTTATTAATGTGCACTGTCCCTGGAAAAAATAAATAAACTCAAACTCAAAGTGGCTAATGAAAATTCAACCATTTGGATGTTCCAACAAGTTCACATAACTCCTCATGCTATATCGCATCGATTCACCGAGCACTCCGAATGCTTTGTGCACATCTACAGGAAATTTTAGTTAGCTTACAACGGCACCTATTCTAAAGGCCTAAGAGTCCAGTAAATTTTTCTCTGTGTTAGTAAGATGCAAAACCAAGAAGGCGTAAAGAGAGAGATGTTCTTACTTCCGCTGTACTTGGGTACCCAGCGCACGTTAGGAGGTAGACCGTTGATGTTGAAGTGCCGGCCATCAAAGGCAGCACACTGCTCCTCTCTGAAGTCTTTCTTCTGCTTGGAGCAGGGCTCTGAGTTACACGAGCGGAACTTCATCCTGCGCCCCACACAGTACTTCCCCCCGTTCTTGGGTCTGGAGGAAGGTGGTAGATAGATACAGCGTCAAATCTGCTGTGACTGTACTTTAGAATTGCTCTGGAAAGAATTCATTTAAGGAGGCTTGATGTTATGGTACATTGACCACTGCAGCTCATAGGGAGACACAGTTCAGTAGATGTGCATGACTACAAAGACTGTGCTTACACAGGTTGGTTGCACTCGCGCACGGCAATCTTGATGCCCCCGCCACACGTCCTCGAGCAAGAGCCAAACGGAGACCAGCCTCCCCACGCCCCGTCCACGGGGGTGGCGTCGTGCTCCTTGGGAATGCACTGGCCATGTTTACAGTGCTGTGGAGAGAAAGAAAGAGACAGAGTGAGAGAGAGAGAGAGAGAGAGAGAGAGAGAGAGAGAGAGAGAGAGAGAGAGAGAGAGAGAGAGAGAGAGAGCATGATAGTAGGAAATCTTAGTATGCACACTGGCAACACATTACCCTGAAAGCACTTCACAACCTCCTTTGACGTTAATCTGGGAAAAATGACAAGACGACTAGAAAAAGACGGAACCCAAAAAGACACCCATTACAAATGTCCCTGTCTGAGAGGAAGTGAACACAAAGGGGAAGATATGTTTCAGTTTATAGCGGACAATCCATTTCCCTTGGTGACAACGACTGCATTCTAAACAGCGGCAACCTCGGTGCTGAGCATGCCACAGCCATAGGCTTGGCATGAGGTTGGTTTGTGTGCAGGAATACAATGTGTAACCAGAGCAGGCTCTGAACATGTGTGCTATGGGACCTCAGCAACCCGGCCCGGCCGCCCCGCAGCCCTTTTATGTCAGACAGACAGGCAGGAAGTGAAGGGTTTGGTACAGGGCCTAATTAGAAGCTACACTAAAGCAGTAATGGAGAGGGAAATCTCCACAAGCCTACATTCACAACTCCACCGTAAGCCTATTATTGCCTAATAATAATACAGTCTCTGAAGCAAACAAATCCATGTTTAAACAAATGGAGGAATTTGGAGCAACTGCCACGTACGTCCCACTCTGGCTCACGAGTTTATATCCAGTCTTCATTGGTGAATTGATTTCTTGGCAGATTTCTGTGATCTTGTTGTTTTCTTTTGTCATTTGGGCTTTTGAAAAAATACATTTTATAGTTGTGAGTCATTTAAATAGCAGCCGGAACAAAGAAGGTTCATATCTAAGTTTCCTTTGTGGTTATTTATGGGGTGTATTTTGACAGTTCATAACATTAAATGTTCCAGCATGCTCCAGCATAGTGATAAAGCTGGCTTGGTTGTATGTGAATGTGTTTGTGTGTTCATGCACAGATGTGTATGAAACTATTTTAGCCTCTCTCTCTGTGTACACACTACATAAGAATCTGGTGCTCGTCTCACTCTATCTTTCTCTTCATCTCACCCTTTCTATTTATCCCCATCTGTCCATTTCCTTCCCTCTCCCTATCAGATCCTTTCATCTTGCGGTACGTCTCTCTGATACTTGCCTTTCCTGGAGAGCACTCGGTCCCGTCAGCCCAAGGCATGTGTTGGGTCCTGCAGCCCCTCTGGGCCCCCTCTGGGCTGGTGCACCACAGTCTGCGGCACTGGACCTATAAAACACACACACACACACACACACACACACACACACACACGTTACCATTCCCTTGCCTAAGCCCCATCCACAATCACACACAGTTACCATTCCCTTGCCTGAATCCCATCCACAAACACACACAGTTACCATTCCCTTGCCTGAGCCTCATCCACAAACACACACACAGTGCTATATACTCTTCCATGTCTTACAAGGCGTGTGCCCTTTAAACAAAGCCTGGAGCTAAGCCCTGACAACATCAAGCCCAGCGGTTTGCAGGGCACATTCACTCACAGGAGGAGTAGTGTGTAAACAACTGCTTTAACACATGCTGTACAGAAGGCCTAGCTGAGAGATAGCCAACTGACAGAATAAGGTGACTCTGGTGTAGAATGTCTAGAACCATAGACTATAATAATGTAGGACGAGACAGTGAACTGTCATTTGAAATCTGTGTGGTCCATTCTCTTACCATATATGGGCACACCTGTGTCCCCGGCCCAAATATCAATTCACATTGTTTATTGACATTGTATATCCGTCCAGGCAGCTGCTGCGACAGACTGTATGGCCTAGAAATGGGCTCATCAAGTAAGCACTCTCCATACCCTGTGCTATTAAGAAATACAAATAAAATGACTTCAAGAAAAAAGGGGAAAAAACAAAGACACAAACAGACAGAAAACACACTCAGTACAGATGGCGAGGTAGTACCCTGTAAATAACAGAACCCCTACTGCACCTACTACAAGGCGATGGATATGAAAACAAGAGCTGGAACTCTATTCAATCAAAAACTATATACGGAAGTAATAAACATTCCAAATATACACTAACAACACAGAAGTCTTGTTGTTTCCCTTTAACCCAGAAATATCCAGATACCAGTTTTGATTGAATAGCTGACTGGTCATTTAACCCATACTGCGGTGTGGTGCTACTGACGTTAACGACAATAACACTTCTCCATAATGACATGCACGTCTAAAATAGAAAACAATGGCCGTTACATACTCAAGGAACTCTGTGATGTATTTCCTGCTACACTTGGACCACATCCAGGGGTTAGTGTAGTAGTTGAGTGTGGGCGCCATCACATGCTGCTGTATTTTAACCCCCTCCTCTTTGCACTTGTTGCTGTCATCATGGGGCATGTTGAATCTGTCAGGAGGCCAAACCACAAGTGAGAACGTATATTCACCACAACACACAGGTCTAACCCATCATCAATAAACCTACATGTAAGACTGATTGTTCAACTAAGCACGAAAGGACCGGTTTTGGGAGATTTGTTTGACTGTGGTAAGTAAAGCATAATTCTTTAAGCAGCAGACTGGTAACACACAGGGTTAAATGACTGGGCTGGTTGGGGTTGACATTAGTAGCAGGTCTGTGCAGGGGCCAGTGTCTGGTAGAGTAGGGTCACAGGGGATAGGTATTATATAGTATGGTACCTCTCTCCTATGGTACTGTACTGTACCGTATGGTACCTCTCTACAGTACAGTATGACAGGTAGGTACTGTATTCCACCAAGCTTTGTCGCTAAGCAGACCTGAAGCCGCTTGGTGCTAATAAGAATGGAATTCAACAATCCCACCTTTTGTGTGTGTGGCAAAAAAAATATTATTTGACTAAGACACAAGGGTTGTTCAAGTCTGTAACAGTCTCCAATGTAGTGGCCTGGGGTTGTATTGCCAAGCTGGATGAAGGCAGGCAGGTGCATGCTGACTTGGGACGTTGCACATGCAGACTTAGATCTTGAAGCTTGGAGACATTTTAAGAGGAAAACCAGGGCCACATAAGCATGACACACTAATACAGCTTTAGAATTGTAATGACATGAAATCAATCAAAGACTAAACAGCATGCCGTACTCACACATGGCCCAGTTCATGGGCGATAGTGAACGCAGTGCTGAGCCCATTGTCCTCACTAATACTGCAGCTTCTGTATGGATCACACACGGTGCCGAGCTCTGCAAGCCCTGCAAACCAAGAGTATCACCATTATCATCATCATCATTATATTGTCATCAGCACTATCAAAAGCAGAATCGTTATCTGGCATCAAGTACATCAATATGGTTATGAAACTGTCCTCAATCAAACGTTATGTTGCACAGTCTATTGTATGTGTCCTTAGAGCTCCTCTTACCTAATGTGTCACACTTGTCCCGCGCTCGGCAGATGTCTTGCCTGTGAAGAACACACAGACGGAAGTCATGTCACTGGTTTCATGCCCCAGAACTGTGACACCAGAGATGCCCTATGTCAACTAGTGTACTCGTTTGTATAAACAAAAGGCAACACATTGCAGAGAATTCAGGGGGTTGCCCCCAAACCAGGGCTCGAAACGAGGCCCAGCGACTGTCAACACAACACTTTAGCCGTTACACCAAGAGATGGTGCTGAGAATGGCTGTGTCGTGGTGGGAGTGACAGCGTACCTGGTGATGAGAATGGCTGTGTCGTGGTGGGAGTGACAGTGTACCTGGTGATGAGAATGGCTGTGTCGTGGTGGGAGTGACAGTGTACCTGGTGATGAGAATGGCTGTGTCGTGGTGGGAGTGACAGTGCACCTGGTGATGAGAATGGCTGTGTCGTGGTGGGAGTGACAGCGTACCTGGTGATGAGAATGGCTGTGTCGTGGTGGGAGTGATGATTCTCATCTTGGTGATTTTGCCTCTGTTGCCAGATACAGAAGTTCTTTAAAGTGGTCTGTGCATTGAAGGAAATGGTTGGGCCATCCTACAGCAGAGAGTAAGAGGGAGATGTTTACAGTACTGTAATGTGCTGCTGGAACTGAATGACTGCAGTGTTTTAGAGATGTGATCTCACCAGCTCATTGTTGATTATGACTAACTTCACAATCACAACATTAATCAGATTTCCGATGCTGGGATCCTTGTAGATGGAAGACACCTGAAGGGAAAGATTATAGACACAGTTTTTTTATCAATACATTTCAGTCTCCGGAATACATAAACCCCTTAGGAGTCTACTCAATCAGTGGTTCAGATATTCTAAATCAACATGCAGTTTTAAGGGAAGAAAAACCTGGACTCATAGTCCTATTTGAGAGGTTGATTATGGCTGCAGTCAGATCTTGTAGAGAATGCAGACGGCCAGGATCACAATAAAGGCTAGTTTAGCTACCCCATATGTGCTGAGCCACAAACACCTGAAGAAGCATTTATTTGAAGTGGACAGGAGGATGCCATCTATGCAACATACCTGAGATTATTTTTACACATTCATCAAAGCTCTCAGACAGATCCACCTCATGCTGCCCTTCTCCTGACCATTTGAACATTTTGTTTACTCCTTCCCCAGGCTGCCCTTTCCCTCTGAGCTCTGCCTGCCTGCCAATGTCCCGGGACAGAAAATCAAAGAAGCTGGCTGGCTCGCTTGCGGTCGGTTAACGGAGCAGAACTTACGATAGACATTAATGTGAGTATGTAGTGCTGAAGGTTGCTCCCGTGATGTTCCACCATCTTGCTGTCTGCCACCACCATGACTTCTACAAAGCGGGGATAGGAGAGGAAGCGCTTTGATCTCCTGTGAGGTCCTGAGTCGCCGCTGCTGTCATTAGCCGGCCGTCTGCCGCTCTCTCTCTCTGTTCTGGAGAAGGGATCGGCAGTCAGGCCTGCAGACAGGCCGTCCAGGTCGTCCAGGTCGTCCAGCATGCTGCTGCTACTGCTGGACAGCGGGCGTCTCTTCACCTTGTCGCTGTTCCTCTTGTATCTGTGTTTATGTCCTGGAAAAGAGATGGTCCAATGAATATAATACACACAATATGAACCACAAGCTTATACTGCAAGCTGGGATCACAGGCTATTGAATTTATCATACAATCAACTCTCACTCGCTTCCTTGAAAGCCTGTTTTTACTACTAGAGAATGCTTCCAAAGTAAATATGCTGCTGCTCTTCTTTAAATATTATTGCTGAAGGAATGAGTCAAAATGAACGAGTTGAGGTCCAAGGGCCTGGAGAGAGAAGGAGTGAAGAGGAGGAGAGATGAGGGGGTGGGTGGGGTTCACTTTAGGTAAGCCTGGCACTCTGCCATACACCAAAGATGGCGCAAAGCCCCAACATCATAGACTGGTGTCATAGACTGGTGTCATAGACTGGATGCCAGACTACACTGACCTTTCGTTTTTCAGGGGTTGGAGGGTGACTTCTGAGTCAGATTTTAATCTTGAGATGACAACCAAACTCAATGGAGTAGCACCAGTACCTCTTCACTCTTGTTTTCTTAGAAGAAAGATCACTAAATCTACACCAATTGCAATGCAACACCAGTCATAGAAAAAGGCCTCTGTCTCCAGCACAAAGGTTGAACTGTTTCTGTTCACCATGATTCTTATCAGAAGTAAACATATTCCTTTATTGAAAATCCAGAGCTACAAAGGGCCTTTGTAAAAGCCAACACACGGTCTTATATTCATCCCCACTGGTTAAAAAACATAGTCAAATGTATTTCTAAGACTTAATATTCAATGTACAGGTCATACAATCTGAAATGTAACACACACAAGCAAACACACACTCAGAGGGTTCTCAGGACCGAGGAGATATCAAACACCACTTTCCTCTCTCAGGAACCCAAACACTCTTCCTCAGCTCCTAATCACCACAATCACACACGTCCCTGCCATTTCAATTTCAAATCCTTTGCTGTGCACACCACACACACACACACACACACACACACACACACATACACGCACACACACCCTACCACAAAGACCCTTCTCAGATGTGAAAAACAGCTATGTGCAGTGACATGTTTTGCGTTTTACTCAAATCAATATCATTCAGCTTTATTTTCATAGTAATGAATAGTTAAATGTTTGAAGTTGGCATCACTTTCATACAATACAATATACACCATGTCTTCATGGTACTGGGCCCATCGTGTTTTCTTACCAAAGGACCACAGGAAGTGCCAGAGTCAACAGGAACTTGTGGCAATAAACTGAGATTTGGCGATACTAGGAAGAACTTCCAAAATTATTTTCCTGTGCCTGAGCTGAAAAAGCATCTAGTTACAGTAGAACTTGCTTGGGAAATTAGAGGTGAGATGCATCCATATCCTGCCCTTTTCTCTTGGAAACATGAATAACCTCTGACCTTTTGCCCATAATGCATTGTAGTGGGCATTCCATCTGGATACAACTCTCTGCAATCAGTTGTTCATGTGAGGTTGCTGTGCCACAATTTGTTTGACTGACTGATGGTGGGATCATATGAGTGAATCCATACAGATACGCTGTTTATCAGATATGTCAGTCACTGTAGAACCACTCATACATAATCTGTTATACTGTATCTGCCTTACAACAAAAATGTACAACTTTGAAATAGTTCTTACTGTGTTTTTATGAGCCAAATTATGCTACTGCTTTACATCAAAGTCTAAATATGACATCACAGTAGTGTGGTTATGCCTGTAATAGTAAAATGTCCTATTGCAAATCATATACTGAAGTTTTAGGATATAATACTGTATATGACAGACAACGATTATCCGTCCTTGCTAATGTCTGTTGGAACTCGTTAAAGGCCGGGTAACGAGGGGAGGGGGGGGGGGGGGGGGGGTGGGTTATCAGGGAGACTGAGACACACACAAACACACACACACACACACACACACACACAAACACACACACACACACACACATTTGTTTCCACACGTAGCAGCTCGCACAGGGAGTCCCATTCTCTCTCATCTCCTCTCCTCTCAGAGCCATCAGAGTGCAGGAGCACCAAGAGGAAGACACCAGATGAAAGTCTGTCAGTTGACTCAATGGAACTGACTCAGCTAGCTGTAGCTGTAGCTCTCTCTCTCTCTCTCTTTATCTCTTTATCTCTCTCTCTGTGTGTGTGTGTGTGTGTGTGTGTGTGTGTGTGTGTGTGTGTGTGTGTGTGTGTGTGTGTGTGTGTGCGTGCGTGCTTGCGTCTGTGTGTCCAAAATTCTCCTGACAAACTCTATAACACACCAGAAACACTCATCTCAGACCAAAACATGTCCATTGCACCTCTACTCTTATAATTTCAATGTACCTGATGTGTCACAAGCAGTGTCCTCCACGGCTGCCTCATTCACAGAGGCTTTCTTTCTGTACACAATATGAGGTTTGGTGTGTTCTTCTTCATAGAGTTCTCCATTGTAACTGTGAAGGGGCTCCACAAAATATTCCCCTTCCGGTGACCTGAAAGTGCCAAGCTGAGGGGGAGAAAAAAGGAGGAATTAGAATGGTTTGAAATAAGTGCAGTAACATTGGAGCGTACTGCATGGACACACTCCACAGAGGAGTGGAAATTGTCCTTGTCAGAGCCCCCACTGGCTTTGATTCACAGCTATTCATTTCATGGTTATGTGGTGAAATACATGTATTTGCATGCATATTAGTAAAATGGTCCCTGAAAAGAGAGGAGAAATGAGAAGAATGAAGCCTATGATGCCTATCAGAAAACAATGTGAGTCTTATTGTTGGTTTCTTGGCACCGTTTGCAGACTCGATGGAAGCCGTGTTACATTTCATAAAGCACAGGCAGTGCTACTAGTTAACGTGGAGGTCAAAGATACACCAGACATGTGAAGTGCCAAGCTAGGCAATGTGGAAACAGCATTTATTTCTAATCTAGATTGAATTGGACAATGCTGCACTGCGCAATGTTACAGACCAATAGGGTGGCCCACAGTAAGCCTAATTCACCATGAAAATATATTTTATTGTTTGTGTATGATGAAAAGATTGAAACCACCTCAAAGTAGTGAAAATGGAATCTCACAAATATACTGTATTGATGTAATGACTATTGGGAACATTCACAATTGTGCTCAAATGCACACAAGATATAATGACAACACCAACAATGACAACTATTGATTTAGTTGTGGTAGCCGCTCGTAGTATTATGGAGGATGACTCTTCTAATATTAAAATGCAAAGTGGAATTGAAATGAAAAACAGAAAATTCTCAGCCTCATGGCAAAATGTGTAGAATAGCATGTGGCTAGCTATAGAACTGCACAGGTCTCTCTTTGCCCCATGGCAAAGTGCAGGGAGTTAGGTTTTTCTTTTTTTGGGAGAGGGGGTAGGGGGGGGGGGGGGGGCGCAGCCACATTTTGTACTACTGTGAGTGAGAGTGTCATTCCAGTTTTTCTAATGTGTTGTGTTATGCCAATACAAGTTATAATTGACTATGGCCAGTGACAGTGTCTTGTGAAAGACTCCTTCCTGTATGGCCTTGTGCCAATTGAGAACAGTTGACTAAATCAATGAATGGTTCTCAATTCTCTAAGATACCACCAGCTCTAGCAGAGGTGGCTCACTTTATTCAACTTGTCAATTAGCACAATAAAAACACCTATGGAATTTTAACAGTATAATATGGCTGACCAGCATAAAAAACCCAGTATGGTTCTTCAAAAGGATTTCCAAAGAACCTTCAGATTCAGAAAGGTTCTTTATAGAACCATTCCCCATAAAGGTTATATAAAGAACCAGAAGAAAATGGTTCTATATAGCCACAAACAGTGTTGTAACCATAGCGGAACATTTTTTGGTGCTATATAGAACCTTTTTTAATGGCACCATAATGGTTCCATTTAGAACCTTGTGAGCATGCTTCTTTATTGAATCTTCAACAAAAGGTTCTATATGGCACCAAAAAGGGTTCCACTATGGTTACAAGCCAAATAACCCCTATCTGGTACTATTTAGAACAATCATTTTTGTGTGTGCTAAATTTATTTAATAGCTCATCTCATGCTATTCTACACATTTAGCATTTATTTAAGCTAATTAAAGCTAAAATGGAGGTGTGTTGACTAGGCCTGGGCGGTATACGATATATACCGTATGCCGGGGTATTTGGAAATAGCCATGGGATGTTGTTTTTAGTACCGTCAATAACATTAAAACAATTTATTTTAAGTCTTTTTTTTATTATTATTTGAATATTTGTAGGTAATTTTGAAATAAATACCTGCAGTCGTGTGCAATATGCTAGGAGATAAAGAAGATTGCGCCCTTAACTTCACCTGTCCCGTCATTTTTCATTCTGAAGTTTACCGGTAGTACCCAGTCACGTGGTGTTTGTTTACAAGCACACAACGACAAGAAACCGAAGCCTTGTGAGTCACTCACTGTTGTGCAGCACGCGCCAGGTGATCTAGGTCAAG
This sequence comes from Oncorhynchus clarkii lewisi, assembly GCF_045791955.1. Taxonomy (NCBI): domain Eukaryota; kingdom Metazoa; phylum Chordata; class Actinopteri; order Salmoniformes; family Salmonidae; genus Oncorhynchus; species Oncorhynchus clarkii. The sequence goes on along the minus strand of NC_092153.1, from coordinate 48,493,339 downwards.
TATGGAATTCACAACTAAATGTTGGATAAAGTTGTGTCTGTCAACTGTAGAGGTGCTCATGTTACTGGTGCGAGAAAGGCAGGTTGAGGTGGCAAGAGTCAGAGTAGTGTGGAAAGTGTCATATGCTGAGGCAGTGAAAAAAGTAGAGGAAGATGGATTAAGGTTAAGGCTGAGGGATACTGAAAGGTGTGAAATATTCTTCAGTAAGGTTGCCTTCTTAGCGTTCATAGCAATGGTTATTTACTGTTCAGGAACAGATAGGGTCAAAGTAGTAGAATGGGGTAGTGGGTTTTTAAATGAGTGTAGGGTTAGTTGGAAGGTTGTTTATTTCCCCCTTTTTCCATTTTGGATCACAAGGTATAATGGATTTATACTATAGTCCAGTTGGGTGCGGTATTGCAACATATTGGATGCCAACTGCCATTAATAAACCCCACCAAAGAAGAAGACAACTAAATGTTTGCCAGCTGGACATCTTAAAACTATTCCAAATCAAATCAAATTTTATTTGTCACATGTGCTGAATACAACAGGTGTAGGTAGACCTTACTGTGAATTGCTTACTTACAAGGCCTTAACCAACAATGCAGTTCAATAAATAGAGTTAAGAAAATATTCAAGAAATAAAATAAAGTCAATTTTTTAAATTAAAGTAACATGATAAAATAATAATAACGAGGCTATATACAGGGGGTGCCGGTACCGAGTCAATGTGTGGGGGTACTGCCTAAAATGTGCTAAATGTTCTGCAGTTGTACATTTGGTTTGATAATTTAGCAGCTCGTTAGCTATATGGCTAAGTGGTTAGCTTCTTCCAAAGTCAAGCTTCATTGGCCGGTAACAGCAGGGAATCCCCTCATGGACCTTGCTGTCTAATATTTGTTTTGTGCAGAAAACTGTGAGTAGCATTTTTGAGTTACTTGTATAACTTTGTGAGCTGGGATGTCTCTCCTGAAAATAGTTTAGGTCAGAGACTGTATAAAATGTTTGCAATACACTCGTTAGCATTTAGAGTTCTCAATGGGATTCAACATGTACTTGTTAGCATTGCTAACCTTCAGATTGCAACGGTCCAGTGAGGTTTGAAAACAGCTCCCTTTGTGTGCAGTACCGGTATTACCGAAAATCCCGGTATGGCACCAGGTCGGGATGAAAAGATGACAATTGGAATATCGCCCAAGCCTAGTGTTGACTGTGATAAAGGCACTGAATGATGAGCTGTCTTTTTTGCTAAATGAACAAATGAAATAGGCAGTGACATGTCGAGAGCTTGGGACTATAAGGTTATATCTGCATATTGAGTTATTGACGTAGCCTTGTTCAGTTCAATTTTATTCCTATATAGTAATCTAAATACCCCAATTCATGTTATATTCAAATGAATGCAAAATAAAAATAGCTGACACCAATCAAACCAATTAGGGTTCGGAACTGTAGCCCTCTGCTGCAGTCATTGACCAAAAGCACCCTCTTCTGCCTCATGGGTGGAATGTTATTAATATTTCATCATTAATAACATAAAATAAAATGAAGAAAATGACAAATCCAGTGTTTCTATGTCAAACAGTTTTGTTATATTTCAGTCTTCTGGGATGTATATAAAGTGTAATATTGGGATGCAAACTCAAAATGGAATAATGTCAACTCTATACCTGACATGGCACAGGTGTCTTCATTTTGTTAAGCCCATAACCATGTGTGTGTGGTGTATACTTTTGTTTCAAAGTAGATTTGTTTAAGACTACCAATAATCACTCTGTGTGACCTTGATTTATCCCACTGCAGTAAAAGGTTGAAGACAATTACCTCAGAATAATATTTTTGCAGATTGAACCTTATAGTCCCAAGCTCTCGTGTTGGTGCGTACAGCCATAGAAGCACAGTGGCATATGGCTCAATGCAGTCTTCAGTTCAGTTAGTTCTTCTGGCAACCCATCCCGTGAGAGTGAATGTAATTCCAGTTAGTCTGTTCTGTTATATTTAATGAAATCTGACTAACCCAGTGCAATGTGTGCTATGAATTACAGTACAGAATTACAGTATATCTGATGGTGTTTGCATGTTTAGGTAAAAAGACAAATAATGTCCCGTTTGGAACACTGACAAGTAAAGAGCATTAAAAAAATAATGTTTATTTTTCTCAATCTGATTGGGTGGGCCTGGCTCCCCTGAGTGGATATAATTCATAATGTATCAGTGGTCATATACCTGCTTCCGACTGTTTCCCTGTGAATAGGTCCAGAGCAAGTAAAAGTCCTTAGATGTATATGAATGAATAGCCTATACATACGTGAATCATTGTAACGTTCTAATAGTGCATTTTATTGGCCTAAACCACACCAATAGACCAACATGAACTTGTTTTATTTTAATGTCAAATGATCTCCAAGCCTACTAGGCATATGGTGCAGGCAAGACCCATTTGTTTAATTTGTGGTGACCTCAATGATATTCACATTGGGAATTTAACTGTTATTATTACAATATATAAGTATCCCTAGTAAATTTCAACTCCACGCAACTTCATGCATGCATGGGGATTATGTCCCTGTCTGAGACTCAATCTTGATGACGTCAGTATCACTGGCGCTCCCTCTGCACTGATGTGCGTAACGTAGGACGTCACTGGTTACCGGAGAAGCGTGCATGACACTGCATGCAGAGTATGATGGCTGAAGTTGAATGGGACTACTAGGCTCAAAGTTATTTATGTGAGCAGCTCATTTACATGTGAAGTGGTCAGGGATAGAAGAGTTAACATAAATGGCATTCTCTCACTAACAGTCAAACCACTTTTAAATCGAACACAAACGCACACGGCTGGAAAAGCGCGTTTTGTGCAGAGGTCTAAATCCATTCCATTACAGCACTCCAGGGTAAGGTTCCCCTTATGTTCTCATGTTGTCATAGTATTACAACAGCTGTATAAACTATTTGCATTACAGTTTCATATCGGCTCAGATAACAGGTGCGCCTATCATAGTGCAGAGAAACATTGTATCACACTGTATCAAGGGAGGGCTACTCAAAGTGCTTGGACTCACCAATCCAGAGCAGAGACTGATGACTGCGGTGTTCTCCGTTTGAGCATTCACATGTCCTTTATAGAAGCAGTGCTGATACTCCGTATCCTCCTCCGTCTCCTCCTCCGGGGTGAAATCCGTTATGTTAACTATAGGTGCTCCAAGTACTGTCACAGTGTATAGCGGAGCGATAAATCCTGACTCGAGTGTCAGGTTGAGGTGATAGTTCTGTCCAAACGCAGATATTTTGTAATGGATTGATGGCAAGGCCCATTGGTCAGATGAGTTGTCTGGGCTATCCTCCACACTACGCTTTTTCCTTTTGAAGTGCACGCTCGTGGGAAAGTTGTCACCGGCTTCATTCACTCGCTCCGGAGTTACAATCTCATATGCGCCAAGCTGCTCGGAAATTTTAGCTGGAGAAGAAACCCATGGTATAACGTGTATAGAATTAGCAATGTTAATTGGCTAATAATAGTCTTATAATAATAATAACAATAATAATAATGTTATTTGCGTTAATTACGTTTGCCTCTGTGAAATGAAGTCATTCAATAAACATAAGACCATTATAAAAGCATTCCAAGTCATGTGCTTTGCTGATACGGAAAAAAGTCATTCATTCTCTGTCTGCCGGTTAGCCTACAACATAACACATCACAGGGTCATTTTTTTTTGTGGCAAGTCAAAATACGTTACCTTTTCTTGAACTTAATAGCGATCTCCCCGTAGATGACACTATATTCAAAAAGTCAGGGAGAAATAGCAAAAACCCTAGTCCCCAAAACAGCATATGCATGATTGTCCACGTTAAGTAGAGAGCGCCACCCCGAATATAGTATTCCTCCTTCACTGCCGGTGCTCCGGTCACTCGGGCTTACCACCGTATTCAAACTCTCAAGTGCGCGCCACATCCAAATCGATTATCCTTGACTCTTCCGTGGGGGGTTTCTCACCGGTAACGTGCGTTGGGTCGTGAGCGGTTCGCAGATACCCTGGCGAACATGCTTACTGCAGAGAGAAGGGTCGGAGAGACAACTGTGGTGGGCTACACTGCACACACCACAGACTGCTGATGTGGGGGGCGGGATTAGTGAAAGGTGCATTACTGGAGCACGCCCTTTTGAACAAGCCACTCCCGTTTCTGTGACATACATACAGAATTCACGGAGGCCTACAGTATGATTGTGTTAACACTGAAATGACTTGAGTTAAACATCTTCAATAATGATTGCTGGCGGGGGTGGAGATGTTCTTTACCTGGAAACCATGAAGGAAGTCATGAGACATTGAATCATTTGTTGTTTAAAGGCATTATAAAGGCATCGCTTACTGTTTACTGATGGCTTTGTTAGGATACATCTTCCTCCTGACATTAGCCTACATGCCCTCCTTTGTATAGACACTGAGATCTAAGGGTTCTACTCCACGTCTAGCCTTCTACTGAATCCACCTCATTCACTGTGTCTTTACAAATGAGGATTTGCTGGGATCATTACATTTAGAATTGAAAGTTGAATTCCTCTAAATGTCTCCTCTCAACTCACCTGGAAGGCTCTGTCAGCTCAGCTCTGTCAGCTTAGGACATGAAGAAATACGTTTTCACCAGGCAGTCATGTACTTCAGATTAAAACTAGTCTAAATATCCTTGTTACAACACCGACCAGGGCTAGAATAGTTGAACGTGTAACATAGATGCCACTAAGCACTGCTTAAACACTCCCTTGGTTTGATCAGTGTGTCACCACTGCAACCAGTGCACCACAACACTAGATTCCTGGTCTCCCAGAGTGCGTAGTGATAAATGTTAGCAGATGGGACGTTACAGCTAATTTCTTTGGTACGATCAACACGCATGACCATTATAACCGTTTACATGGTTTGCAGGTGCACACCTTAAACAATAGCCTCATAGGAAATGCCTGTGGTGGACTCAGAAAAAAAGCCTGTAAGGAGGAGCCAAACATGGGCCCTCAGATCCTCAAAAAGTTCTACAGCTGCACCATTGAGAGTATCTTGACTGGCTGCATCACCACTTGGTATGGCAACTGCTTGGCATCCGACCGCAAGGCGCTACAGAGGGCAGTGCATATGGCCCAGTAAATAAGTGTGGCTGAGCTCCCTGCCAACCAGGACCTCTATAGCAGGCGATGTCAGAGGAAGGCCCTAAACATTTTCAAAGACTCCAGCCACCTAAGTCATAGACTGTTCTCTCTGCTACTGCACAGTACCGATGCACCAAGTCTGGAACCAACAGGACCCTGAACAGCTTCTACACCCAAGCCATAAGACTGATACATACTTAGTTAAATAGTTAACCAAATAGCTACACCAGACTATCTGCAGTGACCCTTTTTGCACAAACCTTTTGTGATTCATCACATACACTGCTGCATCTGTTTATTACAGTGCCTTGCGAAAGTATTCGGCCCCCTTGAACTTTGCGACCTTTTGCCACATTTCAGGCTTCAAACATAAATATATAAAACTGTATTTTTTTGTGAAGAATCAACAACAAGTGGGACACAATCATGAAGTGGAACGACATTTATTGGATATTTCAAACTTTTTAAACAAATCAAAAACTGAAAAATTGGGCGTGCAAAATTATTCAGCCCCCTTAAGTTAATACTTTGTAGTGCCACCTTTTGCTGCGATTACAGATGTAAGTCGCTTGGGGTATGTCTCTATCATTTTTGCACATCGAGAGACTGATTTTTTTTCCCATTCCTCCTTGCAAAACAGCTCGAGCTCAGTGAGGTTGGATGGAGAGCATTTGTGAACAGCAGTTTTCAGTTCTTTCCACAGATTCTCGATTGGATTCAGATCTGGACTTTGACTTGGCCATTCTAACACCTGGATATGTTTATTTTTGAACCATTCCATTGTAGATTTTGCTTTATGTTTTGGATCATTGTCTTGTTGGAAGACAAATCTCCGTCCCAGTCTCAGGTCTTTTGCAGACTCCATCAGGTTTTCTTCCAGAATGGTCCTGTATTTGGCTCCATCCATCTTCCCATCAATTTTAACCATCTTCCCTGTCCCTGCTGAAGAAAAGCAGGCCCAAACCATGATGCTGCCACCACCATGTTTGACAGTGGGGATGGTGTGTTCAGCTGTGTTGCTTTTACGCCAAACATAACGTTTTGCATTGTTGCCAAAAAGTTCAATTTTGGTTTCATCTGACCAGAGTACTTTCTTCCACATGTTTGGTGTGTCTCCCAGGTGGCTTGTGGCAAACTTTAAACAACACTTTTTATGGATATCTTTACGAAATGGCTTTCTTCTTGCCACTCTTCCATAAAGGACAGATTTGTGCAATATACAACTGATTGTTGTCCTATGGACAGAGTCTCCCACCTCAGCTGTAGATCTCTGCAGTTCATCCAGAGTGATCATGGGCCTCTTGGCTGCATCTCTGATCAGTCTTCTCCTTGTATGAGCTGAAAGTTTAGAGGGACGGCCAGGTCTTGGTAGATTTGCAGTGGTCTGATACTCCTTCCATTTCAATATTATCGCTTGCACAGTGCTCCTTGGGATGTTTAAAGCTTGGGAAATCTTTTTGTATCCAAATCCGGCTTAAAACTTCTTCACAACAGTATCTCGGACCTGCCTGGTGTGTTCCTTGTTCTTCATGATGCTCTCTGCGCTTTTAACGGACCTCTGAGACTATCACAGTGCAGGTGCATTTATACGGAGACTTGATTACACACAGGTGGATTGTATTTATCATCATTAGTCATTTAGGTCAACATTGGATCATTCAGAGATCCTCACTGAACTTCTGGAGAGAGTTTGCTGCACTGAAAGTAAAGGGGCTGAATAATTTTGCACGCCCAATTTTTCAGTTTTTGATTTGTTAAAAAAGTTAGAAATATCCAATAAATGTCTTTCCACTTCATGATTGTGTCCCACTTGTTGTTGATTCTTCACAACAAAATACAGTTTTATATCTTTATGTTTGAAGCCTGAAATGTGGCAAAAGGTCGCAAAGTTCAAGGGGGCCGAATACTTTCGCAAGGCACTGTATATACACATACTCATATGCAAAGAAGACATAATTTGTTCTTCATTATGTATGATTGTGCTTATCATACATGAAAGATGAGTAGCGTGGAAGGCTCTGTCAGCCCAGGACATGAAGAAATACGTTTTCACCTGGCAGTCATGTTCCTGAGATTAAAACTAGTCTAAATATCCTTGTTACAACACCGACCAGGGCTAGAATAGTTGAACGTGTAACATAGATGCCACTAAGCACTGCTTAAACACTCCCTTGGTTTGATCAGTGTGTCACCACTGCAACCAGTGCACCACAACACTAGATTCTTGGTCTCCCAGAGTGCGTAGTGATAAATGTTAGCAGATGGGACGTTACAGCTAATTTCTTTGGTACGATCAACACGCATGACCATTATAACCGTTTACATGGTTTGCAGGTGCACACCTTAAACAATAGCCTCATAGGAAATGCCTGTGGTGGACTCAGAAAAAAAAAACATTGCAGCTTAACCACAGGAGCTTTTTGATGGTAGCCAACCAGCTTGTACAAAATGTATGTTGGTTAACATACAGCAGGAAGTTCAAACCTCTATTAATTCATTTTGTAAATCATGACTTCTTTTTTGTATTTTAAATGATGAGAAAATCTGTTTGATTATCTGACTCAGCAGATTAGATCATTAGATACTATAGACGTCATGCTTTGCTAAGCCAATCTGGGACCAAACTCAAAGGCATACAGTATACATACACTACATGGTATATGGACACCTGCTCGTTGAACATCTCATTCTAAAATCATGGGCATTAATATGTAGTTGGTCCCCCTTTTGCTGCTATAACAGCCTCCACTCTTCTGGGAAGGCTTTCCACTAGATGTTGGAACATTGCTGCGGGGACTTGCTTCCATTCAGCCACAAGAGCATTAGTGGGGTTGGGCACTGATGTTGGGCGATTAGGTCTGGCTCAGTGTTCCAATTCATCCCAAAGGTGTTCGATGGGGTTGAGGTCAGGGCTCTGTACAGGCCAGTCAAGTTCTTTCACACCAATCCTAACAAACCATTTTTAAATGGAACTCGCTTTGTGCACGGGGGCATAGTGATGCTGAAACACAAAAGGGCCCACAAAGTTGGAAGCACAGAAACGTCTAGAATGTCATTGTATGCTGTAGCGTTAAAACTTCCCTTCACTGGAGCTATGTGGCCTAGCTCGAACCATGAAAAAAAAAGCCCCAGACCATTATTCCTCCTCCACCAAACTTTACAGTTGGCACCTATGCATTCGAGCAGGTAGCGTCCTCCTGGCATCCACCAAACCCAAATTTGTCGGTGAGTTTTAGACCACTCCAGGCGATGCCTGGCATTGCGCATGGTGATCCTAGGCTTGTGTGCGGCTGCTCAGCCATGTAAACCCATTTCATGAAGCTCCCAACGAACAGTTCTTGTGCTGACATTGCTTCCAGAGGCAGTTTGTAACAGTGTAGTGAGTGTTGCAGCCGAGAACAGACCATTTGTACGTGCTAATACTCAGTGTAGTGAGTATTCTAGCCACTACCTTGCCTTTGTAAAATGAACTGTTGTTAACTGCAGAGTGCATTTAAAATACCTACAATAGTGGCCTAGGGTGGTCTAGCGGTGCACATATACCGCTGCAGCATGGGTTTAAATCCCGACCACTGCAATTCCAGCACACCCTCTCCTCTATCTTTCCCACTGTCTCTCTATCCAATAAAGCATATACCGTGCACATGCAATCTCTCCAAACATGCAGTATGCAGACAGGCGCAATGCTCCCTCTGGATCTTCTTGCTGTTTTGGACTTCTTCCTCAGAACACAACATAAAAACGCACTGTTGGCCCAGTACAGTGGCACATCCTACTTCCAGGAACCCCTTTTAATGTAACCTGTCAATTACAATTATTCCATTCCCAGAACTCTCCATGAACCTTTTTACAACATAGGGGTCAAAAATACCCAGATAAACAATGCCACAAGGCATTGCTTTCGGATTTAAATACAATGGTGGTGGTGCAGTTGATATGATGCTTAGCAGTTGACTTATTGCATAGGGTTGTATGTATTTCTCATTGTGCTGTTCTGAACAGGCCGTTAGGCTACTGTTGGCCTCCCTCAACAGGCTGGTGGCAGGAGGTCATGGACCCCATGGTTATTCTCATTCGATAGTCACTGAGGTCAATGGAGCCACCTAGCCTGGCAAGGAACAGTAACAGGCAGCATACTGAGGGCAGTCTCCTCAAGACCGTGTAAACTTCATTTCCCCTCCTGTTCCGATGACGGCCGATAAGGTCTGAAAAGCTTGAATGGAGGCTGAATTCTGTCCTGGGGTTTCAAAGAGAGAAACCTAATTGCTTTGAACATCCCCCTTCCTCCCCTCATGACTAACTTCCTTGCCATACTGAACTTGTGTTGATTATTGGGTGAGGTCCATGTGTGCTGTGTTGGGACACCAGCAGGATATGTGCAGTTTCATTCCACTACCTCTGCACATTCTTGCGTACAGTGCCTTCGGAAAATATTTAGACCCCTTGACTTTTTCAAAAACAAAATTACGTGACAGCCTTTTTCTAAAATGGATTACATTTTAAAAAATCCTCAGAAATCTACACACAATACCCCATTATGACAAAGCGACAAACCCATTATGACATTTTTGCAAATGTATTAAAAAGATAAATACCTTATTTACATAATTATTCAGACCCTTTGCTGTGAGACTTTAAATTGAGCTCAGGTGCATCCTGTTTCCATCGATTATCCTTGAGATGTCTCTACAACTTGATTGAAGTCCACCTGTGCTAAATTCAATTGATTTGACATCATTTGGAAAGACACACACCTGTCTATAAGGTCCCACCTGTTGACAGTGCATGTCAGAGCAAAAACCAAACCATGAGGTCGAAGGAATTCTCTGTAGAGCTCATAGACAGGATTGTGTCGAGGCACAGAACTGGGGAAGGGTACCAAAAAATGTCTGCAGCATTGAAGATCCCCCAAGAACACAGTGGCCTCCATCATTCTTAAATGGAAGAAGTGTGGAACTACCAAGACTAAGTCTGAGCAAAGTACAGAGAGATTAGTGTTGAAAACCTGCTCCAGAGCACTCAAGACCTCAAACTGGGGCAAAGGGTCACGTTACAAGTTTTTTTTTTTTAAGAACACAGCCAAGACAACGTAGGAGTGGATTCAGGACAAGTCTCTGAATGTCCTTGAGTGGTCCAGCCAGAACCCAGACTTGAACCCGATCGAACATCTCTGGAGAGACCTGAAAACAGTTGTGCAGCAACGCTCCCCATCCAACCTGGCAGAGCTTGAGAGGATCAGCAGAGAAGAATGGGAGAAACTTCCCAAATACAGGTGTGCCAAGCTTGTAGCGTCATACCCAAGAAGACTCGATGCTGCCAAAGGCATTTCAACAAAGTACTGAGTACAGGGTCTGAATAATTATGTAAATATGATATTACAGTTTATTTGATAAATTAGCTAAAATTTCTAATCCAGTTTTTGCTTTGTCATTATGGGGTACTTTGTGTAAATTGAGGGGGAGGGGGAACTTTTCATACATTTTAGAATAAGGCTGTAACACCATTTCACCAAATCGAATTATGGGTATATGTAAATGAATTGGGCTAATAAAGGTGATTCTGATTGGCTGTCCATAGTTTTCAGCGCTCATCAGTTCCTCTGTGCTTTGGTTCTGCACAAATAGGGCTGATATAGACTTTATTCACATGCATTGACAGCTAGCTATATGCTGCTGTCTACATTACATATTTTTATGAGGCACTCAAAGCTCTTAACCTCAGTTGTCTCGTTGACCTTTCCAGCTGGGGTCCTGTCAGGGGATAGTAGTTGAGAAATACCCTGGTCTCTCTTCACCACTGTGACACACCAAGATACTTTTTCCCATGATATTCCCTGTGAGAAAATGCTCAATTGCCTTTCCTTGGAAAGCAAAAAAATGCAACACTTGAACATAGTCAGTAGGGCATAAGGTGCACATACAGTTATGCTTTCTGTTTTACATTTCTTGCTCTGATTCTGTTGATTTCAAAACAACGTTTTCCTTGAGCACTGTGAGGAGGATCCTCCTTGGCCGCAGGGAAGAAACTCCTTTTGAAGAAGGGACATGTGTGTGTGGTGTGTACAGCAAAGGATTTGAAGTTGAAATGGCAGGGACGTGTATGATTGTGGCGATTAGGAGCTGAGGATGAGTGTTTGGGTTCCTGTGAGAGGAAAGTGGTGTTTGATATCTTCTCGGTCCTGAGAACCCTCTTACACTTATTACTTCCTGCAGGATGGGACCGTTTGCACTTCCACCAGTAATTGGGTAAACATCGAGAGACTACAGCTCCCTAGGACCTGCAGACAGACACCCACATGCAGACACAGGCAGACAGACACACACGCATGCGCACACACAAACAGGCACACACACACACACACACACACACACACAGGCACACTCACGTGTACATTTACATTCTTATGTGCGCATGCACACAGAGAGGCATACACTGTCACACACAAACATCACAAGCTTTGTCCATAACTGTAACAATGCTGCAATTGGCAACTGTTCATGAATATTTAAGAAATATTTGAACATACTGGCAGAAAAAAATTACTTTGCAATTAAACTGAAAATAATAACTTTGACACAGTAATTTAAAAACAATAAAGCTGTGTCACATGTCCACAGCCTTTTAAGTAGTGCTTCAGACAGTGCTGCAAGCATTGAGGACTTTAGAAGGGAGATGCTGAAAATGCAACCTGGTCTCAGATAATTTTGTACTATTCTGTACGCAAATCCGAGAAATACTCCATTTAGTATCATATTTTACGTTTCATATGGTACGTATTAATTTGTGGATGTCCATCATCCATTTCATATGATATCTTACGAATGACAATTCATATGATATATTACGAATTTCAAAAACGTACAATATGTTATGAATTTTCTAAATGTATATAATGTGTCAATTTGCAAAACGTATGATATGTAATAAATTATATTTTTTGTGGCTAACGTTAGCTAGGTGGGTAGGTGGCTAATGTTAAGGTTAGCTAGCTGGCTAACATTAGCTAGGCTAGGAATTAAAATCAAATCAAATCAAATTTTATTTGTCACATACACATGGTTAGCTAAAAGGATTAAGGTTAGGGGAAGGGTTAGGTAACATGCTAAGTAGTTGCAAAGTAGCTAAAAAGTAGTAAGTAGTTGATAAGCTGCTAATTAGATAAAATGCTAAAGTTGTCCGTGATGAGATTTGAACAGGCAAACTTTGGGTTGCTAGACTTTCTCATTATATGCCCATCCATCCATCCATCAAACCAGACCAATCACCCTCATTTAGTTTGCATTGTACACTCACCCATCCACCCTCCTTTCATTTTTTACCTTAAATAGCTTTCTGTCTTTTGTAACCATACCAAAAGTAACACATCATACTAATTTCAGTGTCCCAGATTTACATATGTTAGGTCTAGTGTATGAGACCATAATGGTAAGTGGGCTTTTAGGATGTTCCTGGGCTAGTTTACGTTGGGAGAGCATACCAAAAACAAGGCCGAACTTCTGAAATGCCTTTTTGAGCTTTCACAGACAGTGAGCTAGAGGTCTGGACACTGCCCAAGTGGTAGCTGCCAAGCAGTCTTTCCCAAATTTGAATGCTTCCCATATATCAAAGCTCTCTATGGAATGGCAACAATAGCAACATGCTAAAGCAGATGTTTATCAGGTTTTGAGACCAGAGATTAGAGAAATGTAAAGAATTGATCAAAATTGCAAAGTCTAGCCGTACCATTGGATGTGCCACACACTAAGAAAGCCTCCAGCTGTGTAGTCTCCAACTTCCAAAAACCTCTCAACACTTCCACCAAATCCTGTGTTTACATGCCAAATGAATACGTAGTGAGTCATTCTTCCCCTGCTGAAGGTTTTGGAGGGCATGTATTCTTTCATAACATCATTACATGGACAGTGAACTGTAGAGCCGTGGTGTGGTGGTGGTAGTGCTGGTGGTGACAGGGGGTGGGGAGGGGTGTACAATGCAGTTGGGAGACAGACACCCAAGCACCTTGTTTGACTTGAAATGGATGTGACAGACCATTTTGGGGAAAGTAGTAATATCAGTTCTCCGAGTCCGTATGTCATCAGTTAGCAGCACTGGGCCTGTTCCCCCCTCTCACTTGTCATCCTGTGCTTAACAAAAGGACAACATGATGACCTAATCATTCTCAGCTGTGAGAGACATTGAAAAGATAACCCAACACCCTTTCCAACCCAAGCCAGTGTATTGATATGAGGCAGCTGGAGAAGGAGTGTGAGCATGAGAAAATAGAGAGTTAGTAGGGGGGCCGTGGGGTTAACACCACCTCTCCTCTTACTAAAAGAAAACAACTTTTATTTTAGATTTCTTACTCCAAAAATGCAGAATGTCACGAGGAGAAAAGGGAATACAGCAAACACAATGTTATTTTCTCTGATCCTTTGATTGGGCGCCATACAGAGACGCTCCTTAGATACCCGGGTGTCTCCAGAAATACAGAGTGATAATTTGTCATACATGAATTATCGTCGTGAGCACAAAGTGTTTTGTTTCTCATTCCAGGTCTCCTAAGCCAGGTAGTTTATAAGACCACTCTATTAATATCATTCTTATCCTCATTCATTTAACCTCATAATACAGAATCAATGCTTTTACACTGTAAAGCATGCATTGTAGTGTCTAACACATTCTAATTCCAGGTCTCTTAAATTATGTTAACGAGATGAAGACAGCACAGAGTGTCTAACACATCATTCTAAGTCCAGGGTGTCTTGAATGACCTTAGCGAGATGAAGACAGCTCAGACCTGAACTGAGCCTCACAGTAAACAGGGTGTGCACAGTACAGGAGGGATTAGAGGGGTACAGGGTTATCTTTAAACACACAAATTACTGCTAGATGTAGATTTGTTTCCCCTATGCTCTAGCTGCCTGGGTACTGCTTCTTTTGTCGTATTAGATATAGTTTAGTGTTCTGGGTCAGGGACTCTATTCTGTAGCTGTCAGGGCTTGGAGAATAGGCTGGCCCGGGTCCCGCTGGCAGCCCCACTGTGTCAGGGGCCGACAAGGACTGACAGGGGCCGCCAGGCTCACTGCAGATGACAGGAGCACAGCAGTGTGCACGGGACCTCCACTGGATGGGATTGGACAAAACACCATAGAAATGACGAACCCCTTCAAGACCAAACAACGCTCCTGTCACGCTAAGAGGGTTTACTTAAAACTAGGAAGAAAGTAGATAAAACAGTATGTAGTATAACTGCACATAAACCATTTCCAATGGTGATGAAGGCTTGAACACTTTTGACTTTGTGCAAGAATTGTATAAATCATACAATCGTAACAGTTGTATGAAAATGTTGAGTTCAATAGTATGCCCTTTTCCCTTCCTATGAGAAAATGACCCTTTCAGATTGGTGGCGTGTTTAACTTATACATTTAGATTTTACTTTTAGTGTCTCTTTTAACTTTTTAAATATTAATTACAAAATGATTGCTTTCTTTACCATGTAAGAAGTCTATGGACAAAGTATGACAGCAATCCTTGCTTTGGTTTAGTTTCCCTGGCACTGTTTCCACATGCTAACGTTCGAGCATTTATGGCACAATAAAATGCAAATCATAGGACCGATATTAGCATTTCTCACGCATCATGTTCCAATCATATTTAAGTTACTTTGTTGAGCTTCACAATATATTTTAGATACTTTCGGATGACTTGGACATGATGCATGACAATTCTAATATCGGTCCCATGACTTGAATAGGATTTGGGCCACAAATGCTAAAACATTAGTGCCAGGGAAACTTAACCAAAACATGGATTGCTGTCATAACTTGTCCATAGACTGCTTACGGGTTAAGGAAACCAATATGATGCTTCGTGGGTGACTGTTGTTGATGTGTGCAGAGGGTCCCTGGTTCGAGCCCGGGTATGGGCGAGGGGACGGACTAAAGTTATACTGTTACATTGATGCTGTTGACCCGGATCACTGGTTGCTGCGGAAAAGGAGGAGGTCAAAAGGGGGGTGAGTGAAACCGATGTGAAATAGCTAGCTAGTTAGCGGTGGTGCGCGCTAATAGTGTTTCAGTCGGTGACGTCACTCGCTCTGAGACCTTAAAGTAGTGGTTCCCCTTGCTCTGCAAGGGCCGTGGCTTTTGTGGAGCGATGGGTAACGATGCTTCGTGGGTGACTGTTGTTGATGTATGCAGAGGGTCCCTGGTTCGAGCCCGGGTATGGGCGTGGGGACGGACTAAAGTTGTACTGTTACATATGTTTAGATACTTTGGGATGATTTGGACATGATGCACAACAATTCTAATATTGGTCCCATGACTTGAATGGGATTTGTGCCATAAATGCAAAAATGTTAGCATGTGGAAACTGTGCCAGGGAAACTAAACCAAAGCATGGAGTGCTGTCATAACTTGTCCATGGACTGCTGTCAGGGTAAGGAAACCAATGTGTCATTTAGTAATTTGGGTGAACTATACTTATATATATATATATATATATATATATATATATATTTCTTGGCATCACCCATGCCAAGTTAAACAACAATAAAGCTACTATAGAGAGGAAGGCCAGTCATGCAGTATTATATGTATGAATTTGAGGCAGAAGCCCCAATTCAGTCCTTAGCTTAGCTCATCACTATGCTAAGGACCCTCGGACTAAACACCTCCCTCTGCAACTGGATCCTCGACTTCCTGACGGGACGTCCCCAGGTGGTAAGGGTAGGTAACAACACATCCGTCAAGCTGATCCTCAATATAGGGTCCCCTCAGGAGAGCGTGCTCATCCCCCTCCTGTACTCCCTGTTCACTCGTGACTGCAGGGCCAGGCACAACTCCAACACCATCATTAAGTTAACCGATGACACAACAGTGGTAGGCCTGATCACCAGCAATGATGAGACAGCATGGAGGGAGGAGGTCAGAGACCTAGACGTGTGGTGCCAGGACAACAACCTCTCCCTCAATGTGATCAAGACTAAGGAGATGATTGTGGACTACAGGAAAAGGAGGACCGAGCTTCACCCCCATTCTCATTGATGGGGCTGTAGTGGAGCAGGTTGAGAGATTTGAGTTCCCTGGTGTCCACATTACCAACAAACTAACATGGTGCAAGCACACCAAGACAG
Organism: Oncorhynchus clarkii lewisi; assembly: GCF_045791955.1. Taxonomy (NCBI): domain Eukaryota; kingdom Metazoa; phylum Chordata; class Actinopteri; order Salmoniformes; family Salmonidae; genus Oncorhynchus; species Oncorhynchus clarkii. The sequence continues at coordinate 48,477,095 of NC_092153.1, read as the reverse complement.
TTGTGAAGAGGGCACGACAAAACCACTCCAAAACCTATTCAATTACCTCGACTAACCGGCGCCCACGCATGTTGACTCCGTACCGGTACCCCCTTACTTTTCTTGATTTTATTTTTTTGGGGTGGGGGGGGGGGGGGGGGGGTATTCTTCTTAAAACTACATTGTTGGTTAAGGGCTTGTAAGTAAGAATTTCACTGTAAGGTCTGTGTGACAAATACAATTTGATTTGCCTTGCTGAGGTATTGACTTGTGTGGATTTATGTTGAAAACAGCTGTGATGAGGAAGAATGTCTGCGTTGGTGCTGTGCTCTCATTTCCCCCTCACTCCCAGAAGCATTGATTTTCTGACCACAGCTTCTCTTCTGTGTACATTTCTGTTTAGGAATGGATGGCTTCGGAGGTCCAGGAAGTGTCCCATGTCAAACGGCTATGATTCCTTTGAAATATATACAATGAAACACTCGTTCTTCTTTAGTGGAGAGGATTCCGGTGCACGAGTATGTCCTTTATTAAGGTCTCTTTGTTTTCCAGGGAAAAAATAAAACAAACCCAAGGGAACAATACTGTATTAGCAATGAGCCCTATATCCAAAACGAACTTATGAAACAGAATAGGATTTCTTCAGTTATTGTGTCTCCCTCCCATAAGTTGAAAAGTTTGAAAAATTGCTACGATAAAAGAATGTAGAATGACTTCATCCTATTGTAGGATATCCATTCATCATCCAAAGAAGGAAATAGAGACCTCTCCTAGCAAACCCTTAACATTTGGATCAGTGTTAATCAGCATTGACCTGAGCAGAGGTCATGGTGGGTTCACTGAGTGCCCATGTAAATGTTTTAGACAGTGGCGTGTATTCATGGACGTCAAGGGAAGCATCCGAGCGAGTGAAACAGCGCCCCTCTGTCTCTGTATGTGTAGGCTATCTATCTGATGCTGTCTGGTCATAAAGAGTATGACATTGTTGCAGCCCGTAGCAATGAATTCAAGGGAAGCCAGCAAGCACTTGGCCTCCCTTGATAAAAAAGTATAAAATGATAGCCAGTCAGTGTTGAGCTAAATTGAATGAGCTCAATTGTAAATCGTCCTGGCGCACCCACATTTATTTTCAAGGGAAGCCAGTTTTGATTTGGCTTATCTTCTCTCACATCACATCAAGAGAAATACGTCATTGACAGAAACAACTTGAATTGCGGCATCTCGATGTGTTGTTGTCCCCCGGTGGCTAGCTAGCTAGCTAAAACTGTCCCTTTCCTAAATTAGCCATGGATGGAGATAGGGATTTGTACTTGTGGTTTTACTTAATTCTCCGTACTGGCCATTGATTCTAATGGTGATTCTGATCCAACCATAAATTCAATTATTGTGCCCCTGGACTAAGAGCATGGATGTTCAATATGTAGCTAGATATAGAAGGCAAATGTTAACTGGCTAACGTTACCCATGAAAGGAAGTTAGGCTAGTGAGCAAGCATGATGTTGAAATGGTGCTGGAATAGTGGAGGCAGCTCCTGATTTCTTTTCTCTCCATGGTTCTAAATCTATAGTTGTTTAGTGGTCTGAAAATGTCGAAACATTAACTTCCTTGACCCATCCTGGCGGTTATGTAACTGTTTGTTACATGCAATATGCTTTGCGGACTTCAACGTACAGAGGTTGCTCTCCGGTTTTGTGATAAAACAAAGGTGTGGTTGAATTTATTCTGTCACTGTGTCTTATTGTCTCTGCCTTAGGCCTATATATCACGGTTGCAAGGCATATGAAATAACAGGTTATAGAACAGACAACACAATTATCACAACACATAGGTTGTAATATATTAAGGCTTTTTTTTATTGCTTGGCCTCCCCAGTTATTTTGCTACTGGTTTTAGACCAGTGACAAGGGGGTGGCCACTCCACTACTACAGAGTGCCCGGCCTAGTCCAGCCCCTGGATGGTCAGCTCAGCTGTGACCAGTGGTTTGGGGGAAAAGCCCAGCTTGTGTAACCAATACGGGTAGAGTTTCATGCCGGCTAATTAGGTTCCCCTTCTGACCCAAGGGGAGGGCATGGGAAGCACCCTGAAGCAGTGATATTAACCCTCTTCAGCCCCGGCTGTCATGTTTTTCACATTTACTCCCCCATCCTTAGGTCACCACATGATTCAGTTTCACATTGAAGTCCCATTGTGAGGGTCTATCTATCCACACCTCACATTGTTTCCCCTACAGGTTACCTTTGAGTTATTCTCCGTGTGGGATTCGGTACTCTGCTTTGTCACTGTTGTGGTCGATGTTATGATAAGGATGATTTAAACTTGGTCAGAGTATGGTTTGGAAATCCCTGTTGTTTTTGTAGTTTGAGCTCAGTGAGAAGGCAGAACCTACTGTAGGTTGGATTTAATCAAATCCAGCCGTTGTGCATGTCTCCCAAGGCAGGCAGGTTGCCTCCCACATTAACAATGTTTCGACATACACGTCTGCACAGGTACAAGCATCAGCTGGGATGGGCAGAAATAGGCATGCAGAAAATTTGTCCGGAGCCCATTAGTGCCCAAGTGTAAAATTGGAAGCTAGTTAAATGTAGGTCATTTTCAATGAGAGTATTTTGCATGTGAGTAGTTTGCATGTGCCATTACGGCTAACATTAGCACTACAAGATTTCAACCATTGACTGGCTGTGACCATAATAAGCCTAGCTATCTGCGTCCGCATTGTGTCCATCTCTTTCATGTTTCCGAGGGGATTCTTTTTCAAGAGCACAATTCCCGCTCACATTTTGAGCCCTGCCTACCCAAACATATTATTTGTTGGCAGAGTTGTTTCTCCCCTTTCAAAGTGGCCCAGAAGATTACAATGTTACACAGACCTAGTGCCGTTGCCCTAGGTTTCAGATTTCTGTGCATTACAGTCATTCATCATTTGACTCATTCATATTCACACATAATATATCAGAATCGCAACATAACAGATGCATTTCAACAGAAACAACACTGGTAAAGGGCACATTCTTGAATTGCGGTTGCATTTGTCAATGTCATTTTGGAAAAATGTTCTTATTTTTTCGAAATTTGTATTTATTTAATTGTTTTTTTGTACATTTTCACATTCATTCTAAATTACTTAAAACATATTTTTTTACTATTATGATAACCATGAGGATACCATTATGATACCATGATGATAAACATGATGATACCATGATGATAACATGGTGCCACCAGTAGGAGTAGAAACACCAATGATAGTAACACCAAATCAAATCAAATTTTATTTGTCACATGCGTCGAATACAAGTGTAGACCTTACCATGAAATGCTTACTTACGAGCCCTTAACCAACAGTGCAGTTCAAGAAGAGTTTTAAGAAAATATTTACCAAATAAAATAAAAAGTAACAATAACATCACAAAAACTAGGCTATATACAGGGGGTACCGGTACTGAGTCAGTATGCAGGGGTACAGGTTAGAGGTAATTTGTACATGTAGGTAGAGGTGAAGTGATTATGCATAGATAATAAACAGTGAGTAGCAGAAGTGTACAAAACAAATGTGGGGTGGGTGGGGTGGGGTCAATGTAGTAGTCCGGGTGCCATTTGATTAATTGTTCTTATGACTTGGGGGTAGAAGCTGTCGAGGAGCCTAGACTTGGCGCTCCGGTACTGCTTGCCATGCGGCAGCAGAGAAAACAGTCTATGACTTGGGTGACTGGAGTCTCTGACAATTCTATGGGCCTCTGACACCGCCTATTATATAGTTCCTGGATTACAGGAAGCTTGGCCCCAGTGAGTTACGGTGCTCTATGCACTACCCTCTGTAGCACCCTATGATCAGATGCCAAGCAGTTGCCATACCAGGCGGTGATGCAACCAGTCAGGCTGCTTTCGATGGTACAGTAGAACGTTTTGAGGATCTCAGGACCCATGCCAAATCTTTTTAGTTTCCTGAGGGGGAGTTGGCTTTGTTGTGCCCTCTTCACGACTGCCATGGTGTGTTTGGACCATTCTAGTTTGTTGTTGATGTGGACACCAAGGAATTTGAAGCTCTCAACCTGCTCCACTACAGCCCTGTCGATGAGAATGGGGACGTGCTCGGTGATCCCTTTCCTGTAGTCCACAATCATCTCCTTAGTCTTGGTTACGTTGAGGGATAGGTTGTTATTCTGGCACCACCCGGCCAGGTCTCTGACCTCCTCCCTATAGGCTGTCTCGTCATTGTCGGTGATCAGGCCTACTACTGTTGTGTCGTCTGCAAACTTAATGATGGTGTTGGACTCGTGCCTGGCCATGCAGTCGTGGGTGAACAGGGAGTACAAGAGGGGACTGAGCATGCACCCCTGCGGAGCTCCAGTGTTGAGGATCAGTGGGGCAGATGTGTTGCTACCTACCCTCACCACCTGGGGGCGGCCCGTCAGGAAGTCCAGGATCAAGTTGCAGAGGGAGGTGTTTAGTCCCAGGGTCCTTAGCTTAGTGATGAGGTTCGTGGGCACTATGGTGTTGAACGCTGAGCTGTAGTCAATGAACAGCGTTCTCACATAGGTGTTCCTTTTATCCAAGTGGAAAAGGGATGTGTGGAGTGCGATTGAGATTGCATCATCTGTGGATCTTTTGGGGTGGTATGCAAATTGGAGTGGGTCTAGGGTATCCTGGAGGATGCTGTTGATGTGAGCCATGACCAGCCTTTCAAAGCACTTCATGGCTACCGACATGAGTGCTACGAGTCGGTAATTATTTAGGCAGGTTACCTTCGCTTCCTTGGGCGCAGGGACTATAGTGGTCTGCTTGAAACATGTAGGTATTACTGTCAGTTAAGGAGAGGTTGAAAATGTCAGTGAAGACACTTGCCAGTTGGTCCGCACATGCTTTGAGTACACGTCCTGGTAATCCGTCTGGCCCCGCGGCTTTGTGAAGGTTGACTGGTTTAAAGGTCTTGCTCACATCGGCTACCGAGAGTGTTATCACACAGTCATCCAGAACAGCTGGTGCTCTCGTGCATGCTTCAGTATTGCTTGCCTCGAAGCAAGCATAAAAGGCATTTCGCTCATCTGGTAGGCTGATTGCACTGGGCAGCTCGCGTCTGGGTTTCCCTTTGTAGTCCGTAATAGTTTTCGAGCCCTGACACATCCGACGAGCGTCAGAGCCGGTGTAGTAGGATTCAATCTTAATCCTGTATTGACGCTTTGCTTGTTTGATGGTTCATCAGAGGTCATCAGATTCATCAGATGGTTCATCAGATGGTTCATAGCGGGATTTCTTATAGGTGTCCGGATTAGTGTCTCGCTCCTTGAAAGTGGCAGCTCTAGCCTTTAGCTTGTTGCGAATGTTGCCTGTAATCCATGGCTTCTGGTTGGGATATGTATGTACACTGTGGGGACGACGTCGTCGATGCACATATTGATGAAGCCGATGACCGAGGTGGTATACTGCTCAATGTCATTGGATGAATCCCGGAATTCCAGTCTGTGCTATCAAAACAGTCCTGTAGCGTAGCATCCGCATCCTCTGACCACTTTCGTATTGAGCGAGTCACTGGTGCTTCCTGCTTTAGATTTAGCTTCTAAGCAGGAATCAGGAGGATATAATTATGTTCAGATTTTCCAAGTGGAGGGTGTGGGAGAGCTTTGTATGCATCTCTGTGTGTGGAGTAAAGGGGGTCTAGAGTGTTTTTCCCTCTGGTTGCACATGTGAAATGCTGGTAAAAATTAGGTAAAACTGATTTTAGTTTGCCTGCATTAAAGTCCCCAGCCACTAGGAGCGCCGCTTCTGGGTGAGCATTTTCTTGTTTGCTCATGGCCATATAGAGTTGGTTGAGTGCGGTCTTAGTGCCAGCATTGGTCTGTGGTGGTAAATAGATGGCTACGAGTAATATACTTGAGAACTCTCTTGGTAGATAGTGTGGTCTACAGCCTCTTTAGGATTGTCTTAAATGGAGGCCACAGATTCTCAAATCTAAGGTCATGAATGCTTGAAAAATAATTTTCTAAAGTGATATGATTATTCGTTTTGCTTACAATGTACTTTCACTTCATTTAAATTGAGTAAAAACAATGATCAATGGAATCCTCTAATTTATGAGGGTGGGATTAGCTAACTATTTTCTTTAGTATACACCCCTCCCTGATAACAGTTTGCCACTGGAGCGAATGCTCAAGGTCCTTGTATATCTTTGTAATGACTGATTTTCAAGGCGGCAACACCACTGACATAAAACCTAGGGACACATTATAATTGTAGATTTTTCTAAATTTTATTAATAGATGTTTATTGTTTATATATAAGGATCGGACACTTTTTTTAAATTTTCTCCTAAAACGTCCAACTGAATGTATTCAACTGAAATGTGTCTTCCATATTTAACCTAAGCCCTCTGAATCAGAGAGGTGCGGGGGGCTGCCTTAATCGACAGCCACGTCTTCAGCGCCCCGGGGAACAGTGGGTTAACTGCCTTGCTCAGGCGCAGAACGACAGATTTTTACCTTGTCAGCTCGGGCATTCGATCCAGCAACCATTGTGGTTATTGGCCCAACGCTCTAATTAAACACTTTTTCTTAATTTCTAGCATTCAAAATAATTGATAAATATCTCTAAATCTCCAAAACATGTTGCTACTCACTACTCTACTGTGTCACTACTGGGACAAGCCAATTTGCTTGCCCCAAGTACTTTAAACAATGCATAAACATGTCATTTTGCAGTTTAAAGGACTTACATGATGTTTCGTCATTGATAAACAGTTCAATATAAACAAAAACATGTATCATGTGTAACTATTTGTTACAAAAGTTATTTTTCATGGTTGCAAAAGCGAGGAAAGCAAATGCCACCGCAATACAAGTACCACCCAAAGGAGACAAAAACATGCATGATGTGTAATTGTTTGTCACAATAGTTGTTTATCATGGTTGCAAAAGCGAGGAAAGCAAATGCCACCACAATTCAAGTACATCCACTGTGACATCCACTGTGTGTGTTGATCCATACGTTAGTTCTGTAGCCCTTTCCTGCAGTGAAAAGACTAGTGGCCTCATGGTTGGAATATTATTCATATTTTTCAGAATTTCATAATTAATAAACATAACTTAAAAAAATTCTGCTTGAAATCTGGTGTTTCTGTGTCAACCGGTTTTGTTATATATATATTTTATACCCATAATCATGTGTGTGAGGTGTATACTTTGGTTTCAAATTAGATGTGTTTAAGACTACCAAGAAACACTTCATGACCCTGATTTAGTCCATTGCAGTAAAAGGTTAATGAGCAGTGTTTCTAGGAGAAGTCCATGGCAGGTCTGTGGTGTGCTGTTATGGTATGGCATGGGCAGAAGCTCCAGGGAATGAAGCACAACATAATACTTGGCATTCTGACATGTGGGGGAGTGACCGTTCTCTCATACTTAACGTGCCTAACCACAGAAAACACATTCATCATGATCGTCTCTGGTGGCACATCGTTGTTAATCATATCCGTTCAGTTTTGTAGTGGAGAATGGGTCCTGTTCAACAAGAATGTTTTAATTTGACAGGAATGCCAACCATGACACAATAACAACACATGGCATTTTAAATGGCAGATTTAAAAATTGGGGTGAATTAGGAGTGGTGGAAAACGACAGCTATTGCCTGGGTGGGAGGTACACCATTTTTTATGTGACTTTTTACGTACAGACTTCACTCCAGAAAAAAAAAATGTAATTCAGAGGGGTAATTATCAAAGATTAGACCAGGGAGAAATACCACAATCAACTAATGGTGGTCAAACATTGATTGGCTTGTAATCAGGGCGGAATGACAAGTCTGTGTTCCACAGCTGGTTTCCCACCATGCCTTGCTCTGAGAATGGAAATCAACAACATCCAGTCTGACCCTATGAACTGATAACTGTGTTGTCTATTGTAAAAATAACACAGATATTATAGAAACAAATCAATACTTGTTCTCTTTCCTTTCCATGTTTGTTGCATACGTTTCCCTCTTTTTGCTTGGAGTCTATTGGACTTCCTGTAGTGCTCACACTTTATTTTTGTGAGGGTGCCTACCTTTGTAGTTTGTGTACCAAACGCACGGTTGAGAGCAGGCTGAGAGGGATCCCTTTTGACCCTGTGGTTTCCTGAAAGTCCACCTGAAACTGCTCTGTTTTCAATATGCACTGAAAAAAAGGCAAAAGAATGGATTCATATGTTATTCAACAACGCATTTTGTCATTCTGGATTGTACCATTTTTTTAAAAGTGTTATTTTTCAATACATCCAACTTATTGCCTCTTTAGAATATTTTAAACCAGGAGAATTTTCTTTCATCTAAACGATTGCTGTCGCAGTGGTCTGTCTGAGTTTTGAGACCCTGGATAGATGAGAATAAGTATTACAATAATTCATACTTAACAAGTTTCAAAGGCTTTGCAAAGCTTCTCTTCTCCACCATTCCCCCATCCTCTAAACCTAATGACCTGATTATCTAGATGACGGAGGGGAGGGGGTAGCAAAATGAGACGAGGTAGTGACCTCAACGGAAGCTATTGCAGCTGATAAAGAAGTGAAAAAAAATTCTGTCTCTTATTACACACTGCTATCGAGTGTTCAGTGTGTCCTTCTGGGACTCCAGGGCAAAGGACAATGGCCAACCAGGGTGTTCCTAATCTCCATCTGTGATACTAACCACTGGCAGGGAGGTTGGCAAACAGAGCAGGCAGAAAAGGACAGGGGAACGAAGGAAGGGAGGGAGGAAGAGGGGGGAGAGGGGAACAGAAGAGAGGGAGAGTGGGAATGAACAGAGAGAACCTCTGCCGTTTTGCAGGGCTTGTGGCTGCCATGTCTTTGCAGTTCCAAAGTGTCCTAATGCAATAGAATGCAATTAGAAACCGCACTCCTCAAAACCAATAGCAACTGCAATCTATTCATTCTCATGATAATGAATGTATTCTAAAATCAGAAGAAGTAGTAGTAGTAGAAGTAGAAGAGCTGGAGCAGGGGCAAGTTCAAAAGTGGATTATAGCGTAATAAAGTGAATGTTAAAAAGTGTAATGCAGACCCTGTCTGCAGAGAGAGTTGACCTTTTAGAGGCCCCTACTCGACTTATGCCTAGATCACACCTACAGCGTCATTGCGCAAAATGGTACACAACATCATCTGGATATGTATGCAACAAAAGTTCACCTGCTACCATTTCTGTCAAGCTGTCTACGCATACAGTTTGACGCATACGCAATGACGCTGTCGGTGTGATCGAGGCATAAGATAAATACTTAGCAAATCATCAGAGAAGACACAGACAGGCATGTGAAACTACTAGAATGGATTTTATTTTCATTAATACTAAAGAAGATTCCCACACAAATCATATTGAAATGAATTCCAAATCTGCATCATCGGCTTTTCCTGAAAGACTATACAGTGGGGCAAAAAAGTATTTAGTCAGCCACCAATTGTGCAAATTCTCCCACTTAAAAAGATGAGAGAGGCCTGTAATTTTCATCATAGGTACACTTCAACTATGACAGACAAAATGAGAAAAAAAATCCAGAATATCACATTGCAGGATTTTTTATGAATTTATTTGCAAATTATGGTGGAAAATAAGTATTTGGTCAATAACAAAAGTTTATCTCAATACTTTGTTATATACCCTTTGTTGGCAATGACAAAGGTCAAACGTTTTCTGTAAGTCTTCACAAGGTTTTCACACACTGTTGCTGGTATTTTGGCCCATTCCTCCATGCAGATCTCCTCTAGAGCAGTGATGTTTTGGGGCTGTTGCTGGGCAACACGGACTTTCAACTCCCTCCAAAGATTTTCTATGGGGTTGAGATCTGGAGACTGGCTAGGCCACTCCAGGACCTTGAAATGCTTCTTACGAAACCATTCCTTCGTTGCCCGGGCGGTGTGTTTGGGATCATTGTCATGCTGAAAGACTCAGCCACATTTCATCTTCAATGCCCTTGCTGATGGAAGGAGGTTTTCACTCAAAATCTCACGATACATGGCCCCATTCATTCTTTCCTTTACACGGATCATTCGTCCTGGTCCCTTTGCAGAAAAACAGCCCCAAAGCATGATGTTTCCACCCCCATGCTTCACAGTAGGTATGGTGTTCTTTGGATGCAACTCAGCATTCTTTGTCCTCCAAACACGACGAGATGAGTTTTTACCAAAAAGTTCTATTTTGGTTTCATTTGACAATATGACATTCTCCCAATCTTCTTCTGGATCATCCAAATGCTCTCTAGCAAACTTCAGACGGGCCTGGACATGTACTGGCTTAAGCAGGGGGACACATCTGGCACTGCAGGATTTGAGTCCCTGGCGGCGTAGTGTGTTATTGATGGTAGGCTTTGTTACTTTGCTCCCAGCTCCCTGCAGGTCATTAACTAGGTCCCCCTGTGTGGTTCTGGGATTTTTGCTCACCGTTCTTGTGATAATTTTGACCCCACGGGGTGAGATCTTGCGTGGAGCCCCAGATCGAGGGAGATTATCAGTGGTCTTGTATGTCTTCCATTTCCTAATAATTGCTCCCACAGTTGATTTCTTCAAACCAAGCTGCTTACCTATTGCAGATTCAGTCTTCCCAGCCTGGTGCAGGTCTACAATTTTGTTTCTGGTATCCTTTGACAGCTCTTTGGTCTTGGCCATAGTGGAGTTTGGAGTGTGACTGTTTGAGGTTGTGGACAGGTGTCTTTTATACTGATAACAAGTTCAAACAAGTGCCATTAATTCAGGTAACGAGTGGAGGACAGAGGAGCCTCTTAAAGAAGAAGTTACAGGCCTGTGAGAGCTAGAAATCTTGCTTGTTTGTCGTGACCAGACACGTATTTTCCACCATAATTTGCAAATAAATTCATTAAAAATCCTACAATGTGATTTTCTGGATTTTTTTTCTCATTTTGTCTGTCATAGTTGAAGTGTACCTATGATGAAAATTACAGGCCTCTCTCATCTTTTTAAGTGGGAGAATTTGCACAATTGGTGGCTGACTAAATACTGTTTTGCCCCACTGTAAATAATGTCCCCTAACAACACCTGTGTATTATAGGTTGACCTGGTGCATTTCGGTTTTGTTGACTTTAGGCCTTACATTTTATTTGTGTTCATGGTCAAATGAAAACAAGCAGTTAAATCACACATTAGAAGCCCTTTATAGGGGTTTACATTTTCACAAGTTACCGAGTTTACCTTTAGGCTTCAACTTACTATTGAACCAATTATTTAAAAAGCATACTCACAGTATTTTCTTGGTTTTGACCAAGAAAAAAAAGCAGCCAACATCTGCATGATTTTAATCTTGAACTGAGAATCCACAGGAGCTGACAACAATGGGAATGGATGGGCCCTGTTTAAAGCGAGGGAAGCCTATGGATGATTGTTCAAGTATTCTACATGGAGGCAGACTTTTCTCCACTGTTTATGTATTTTAGGAGGGAATCATGATTATTGCAGCTGCCCTTTGAACTGGAAACCACTTTGTCCTTCAAAACCCTGCAGTACAGGACTGGTATCTGGTTTCTGTTCCAAAATTACACACCCTGTCATTTTGTTATTCTTAGGGTTCGTATTGGAATTATTTTAAAACCGCAGTTAAACAATTCTAGTTTATAAAAAATTGCATTCCGAACGTCTAACTGCATTTTAATGCTACAGCTCTTCCCAAATAGTTCTTCTGTTGCTCAAATCAAGAGGGAGGACGTTTAAAAAAACAGCATATTATTATATTTAATTAAATGCCAGAAGCATAAACATGTTGACTATGTGTCTCGAGGCAGGGAAGAAAAAGTCTAAAAAAAATTGACTTCTGTTACCCTGGCCAAATCTACCACAGGAGCTCTGGTGTGGACTGGAAGAGATGTTTCAATTTCAGAATTTCCATATACAGTATGCTTGGTCCAGCTCTAATTGTTCTGTGAACAATGATTTGGGCCCACTGTATTGGTTATACACTCTTAGTCTTTCATATTATAATAAAAGCTCTACCAAAACAAAATCATTTAACACCATAATCTGGAGTCCAAATGAGCAACATGTGAATATTCCCTTAAACATAATTAGATCATTTCCATTTTATTAGGCTGTAGCTTTTAACCTGATGATTCCCTCAGTCCAATCTGCTTATCTCTGAGGAGATCCACTGTTTTTTGGCCCACTATCCTTTCATAATATTACCTACTGTACCTGAAGTTTGTCAAGCTAGCTGTGTTTAAACAGTAGGTTACCATATTACAAGGTGCAGTGGCGATTTTAGCATGTCAATCTTGGTGGGGCAAAATATTTTTTGGGGGGGATGCATGCACACAACACAACACTAAACAATACATTAATTGCCTTATAACGGGGACAAACTGTGCCCACAAACTGTTTGGGCCTACATAAAGCTGTCCCAACAGCAGAGTCCCAACAGCATTCCCAACACCTTACCACAGCTACACCTGGCTATCAGCGGAGCCTTGTCTGGCAGCGAAACAGTTCATTCAGCCTCATATACTGCCTTTAAAAAAACATAGCTGATATGGCTGACTTGCTTAAACAAATGTGGTTTCTACTGACAATTGAGATGTACAAACTATGGCATAAGGGGATGACGAGCGGATAAGAGGCAATCCGTAATTTAAAATAAGACATTAATGAGTGAGCTAGGACGGACGTAGACAACATAACAATTTGTTCAGCACCTTTGAAATGTACACTGACAGAATTCAGAACATGGGCCGTTCTCACAGTGTTCTCCCTATACACCAAGTCAGAAGCATAGGATAAATAAAGGGGGCATATAAGCAGACAATGAAAGCTCTTACAATATTTGATGATTACATTTCTCTAAAGCAGGTTATAGGCTAAATGTGCACCACCAAGTAGGAACAGTAGATGAAATTAAGAGGGGAAAATAGACCCTAAATTATTAGGGTGAGGCACATAGGCTACTAACAGCTTACTACACAACATACACTTTGTATTACTTTCTTAGCTACAGTATACATATCTCCCTGGCATATTACATAATTTATGCAGCAGCATACAAGACATTTTTGGACTCAACTTGTTGTGCTGTTCTCACTTGAACTGAAAGGTGGCGCTGCGGTCATTCTTGTGGGCAAATTATGTCAACAAACTTTGTCATTAAAGTCTGGCATTCTCTGGATTTATGGTGCTTTCAAGACAACTGGGAACACAGAAAAAACAAGGTCGTATCATGATGACTTCAGTGATCTTCAGGTCGTAGCTCTAGAAAGAGGCCGGAGTTCCCGATTTACAATTCTGAGTTGGATGACCGTTCAAACGTATTTTCCCAGTCGCAGCTCGTTTTTTCCTGAGATCCCAGTTGTCTTGAACTCATTGAGTCAGATTTCTCAGTTCCGAGTTAACAGTTGTTTTGAGCGTGGCAGAAATCATGCTGGATTGACAGCACCTCCAATGTTGAATGTTTATAATTTTAAGCTTGGAAAAGAGAACCTTAAACCGAGAATTGGGACCACACACCCACTCCACTGAATAGCAGGCTATTGAACACTTTGCAATGCTTGCAGTTAGCCACTGATTCCTTCCAAACCACTCATTATTGAATTTGTGATTTCCAACTTGTTGTGTATTGTTCGTGTCCAATGGCCCATGAGCACCGATACGTTTTATCTATAATTTCTCTTCATAATTTCTCTTCATATGACAAGGATTAAATTGTCGACTTGATTCATGATGATGACTGCCAGCTAAGATTATGAAAGTATGATGTTGACATGATCAGTCCCATCAAAGCTTCTGTAGATACATGATTTGACATAATTGTATCTGTGACCATTGACCTTAATGCAACTCTATTGCAGCACCCAAAGGGCTTGAATTTTCGAGCTTTACCGTTAGTTTTGTAAGTGACAGAACCCTGAGCCAATCATGGCGCAACTATAAAACATTACCAACCCCTAAACTCTGTATTTTCCACTGGCTGCCCCACCACCACAGAAAGCACTGAGCTAGGCTGAAACACCTGCATTTTGGAGCTGCCTTACTCAAGATAGCAAAAAAGAGAACATGTTTTTATGCAGCTCAATTATTATTATTTTTTTTACATTGTTTGCAAACTGATATGTGACACGTATTAATGCCAAAATAACATCCCTAACCCCCAATTGAATGAAAGGTCGCCACTGACAAGGTACTACATGACTACAGTCTCAACCTGGTCTAAGAGCATTTTGTACTATTCTGTATGTAAATCTGAGACACTTCATTTACTATGATATCATACGTTTGGTATGGTTACCTAAGAGAGATGGTTACTTAAGGCAAAAATGAAAGTAGGGTGGTTGTTTGAGGTGGATGGGTAGACGTATAACGCGAACGTCTAGCAACCCAAAGGTTGCAAGTTTGAATCTCGTCACAGACTTTTAGCATTTTATCAAATTAGCAACTTTTCAACTACTTACTACTTTTTAGCTACCCCTAACCCTAACCCTTTAGATAACCCTTTTACCTAACCCTAACCATTCCCATAACTTTAACCCTTTAACCTAACTCCAAAACGTAACCCTTAATTTTAAAATGAACCCTAACCACTAACCCTAACCCTTAGCTAACGTTAGGGAGCTAGCTACCATTAGCCACCTAGCTAGAATTCATAACATATTGCACATTGCAAATTTGTAACATATTGTACATTTTGCAAATTGAAATACATATAATACGAATTGTAATTCGTAACATATCATACAAAATGGGTGATGGACAGCCACAAATTAATACATACAATATAAAACGTAATATATCATACTAAAAGGAGTTTTTCGGATTTATTACAGAATAATATGATAAGACCAGGTTGGTAGTCTGTGCTCAAGTCTCTCCCATAGACAAGCTGAGTACTATTTATTGCGGGTACTATTTAATGAAGCTGCCAGTTGAGGACTTGTGAGGTGTCTGTTTCTCAGACTAGACACTCTAATGTACTTGTCCTCTTGCCCACTCCTCTTTCTATTCTGGTTAGAGACAGTTTGTGCTGTTCTGTGAAGGGAGGAGTACACAGCGTTGTACGAGATCTTCAGTTTCTTGGCAATTTCTCGCATGGAATAGCCTTCATTCCTCAGAACAAGAATAGACTGACGAGTTTCAGAAGAAAGTGCTTAGTTTCTGGCCATTTTGGGCCTGTAATCGAACCTAAAGATGCTGATGCTCCAGATACTCAACTTGTCTAAAGAAGGCCAGTTTTATTGCTTCTTTAATCAGAACAACAGTTTTCAGCTGTGTTAACATAATTGCAAAAGGTTTTTATTATGATCAATTAGCCTTTTAAAATGATAAACTTGGATTAGCTAACACAACGTGCCATTGGAACACAGGAGTGATGGTTGCTGATAATGGGCCTCTGTAAGCCTATGTGGATATTCCATAAAAAATCAGCTGTTTACAGCTACAAAAGTCATTTACAACATGAACAATGTATTTCTGATAAATGTTATGTTATTTTAATTCACAAAAAATTTGCTTTTCTTTAAAAAACAAGAAAATGTCCAAGTGACCCCAAACTTTTGAATGGTAGTGTATACAAACTCATCAAAAAAAGAAATGTAACTTTTTCAGGACCCTGTCTTTCAAAGATAATTCGTAAAAATACAAATAACTTCACAGATGTTCATTGTAAAGGATTTAAACACTGTTTCCCATGCTTGTTCAATTAACCATAAACAATTAATGAACATGCACATGTGGAACGTTAAGACACTAACATCTTACAGACAATAAGTAAGTAAGGTCACAGTTATGAAAACTTAGGACACTAAAGAGGCCTTTCTACTGACTCTGAAAAACACCAAAAGAAAGATGCCCAGGGTCCCTGCTCATCTGCGTGAACGTGCCTTAGGGAGGCATGAGGACTGCATATGTGGCCAGGGCAATAAATTGCAATATCCATACTGTGAGACGCCTAAGACAGCACTACAAGGAGACATGGCGAACAGCTGATCGTCCTCGCAGTGGCAGACCACGTGTAACAACACCTGCACAGGATCGAACATCACTGAACATCACACTGTCCGCAATAGGCTGAGAGAGGCTGGACTAAGGGTTTGTAGGCCTGTTGTAAGGCAGGTCCTCACCAGACATCACTGGCAACAACCTCGCCTATGGGCACACACCCACCATCGCTGGACCAGACAGGACTGGCAAAAAGTGCTCTTTACTGACGAGTCACAGTTTTGTCTCACCAGGGGTGATGGTCGGATTCGCGTTTATCGTCGAAGGAATGAGCGTTACACCGAGGCCTGTACTCTGGAGCGGGATCTATTTGGAGGTGCAGGGTCCGTCATGGTCTGGGGCGGTGTGTCACAGCATCATCGGACTGAGCTTGTTGTCATTGAAGGCAATTTCAATGCTGTGCACTACAGGGAAAACATCCTCCTCCCTAATGTGGTACCCTTCTTGCAGGCTTATCCTGACATGATGACATTGTCACCAGCTATACTGCTCGTTCTGTGCGTGATTGCCTGCAAGACAGGAATGTCAGTGTTCTGCCATGGCCAGCAAAGAGCCCGGATCTCAATCCCACGTCTGGGACCTGTTGGATCGGAGGGTCAGAGCTAGGGCCATTCCCCCAAAAAATGTCTGGGAACTAGCAGGTGCCTTGGTGGAAGAGTGCGGTAACATCTCACAGCAAGAACGGGCAAATCTGGTGCAGTCCATGAGGAGGAAATGCACTGCAGTACTTAATGCAGCTGGTGGCCACACCAGGTACTGACTGTTACTTTTGATTTTCACCCCCCCCCCAGGTACACATTATTCCTGTCTCCTGGGAGCTAGTTACCCCTTTATAGTTATTAATGTGTTTCCACCTGTCATTTAGACATTTAGTTAGTGCTAGTTTATGCTAACTTGCTAGCTAGCAACCTCACTAGCAGTAAATACTAGTTAGCATTAACTGCTAGACATGCTTATCAGGACACAAGGCGAGACCCAGATGCAGACACAGGAGGCAGATGGTTGGAGTCTTACAATGTTTATCAATTCAAAAGGAGTAGGCAAGAGAATGGTCGTGGACAGGCAAAAGGTCAAAAACAGATCAGAGTCCAGGAGGTACAGAGTGGCAGACAGGCTCGTGGTCAAGGCAGGCAGAATGGTCAGGCAGGTGGGTACAGAGTCCAGAAACAGGCAAGGGTCAAAACAGGAAGGACTAGAAAACGGAGAATAGCAAAAAGCAGGAGAATGTGAAATACGCTGGTTGACTTGAAGAACATGGCACAGAGAGACAGGAAACATAGGGATAAATACACTGGGGAAAATCAGTGACACCCTGGAGGGGGTGGAGACAATCACAAGGACGGGTGAAACAGATCAGGGCTTGACAGTGCTATCTAGCAACCTTACTACAAGATCGTCTGAGGTAAGTACATTAAGATATCATACTTAGTTGCAGTTGTAAATGTTTCCACTAGTGACTGAAAGCTTTACAGTTAATCTTATTTTATAGCCTTTTAGCTATTTTACACAGCATTTTATGTCATATAGCTAGCTATCTAGCTAGGTTTTAAGAGAGCACTTTTCAAATGGCACCTCTCCCCCCTGCAAGTTAATAATAATACTTTTTGCCCTGTTTGGCCTAACATCACGAGACGTGAGAAGACTCGCCTTCGATGTGGCAGAGAGGATGGGAATCAAGCACAGGTTCAACAAAGGAAAGCGGTATGCAGGGGTGGATTGGTTCAGTGGCTTAATGAAGTCCAACCCTCAACTGTCAGTTTGAGTACTGCAAGCAACCAGTCTTGCGAGGTGGGCTTTAATAAGCTTAAGGTTGACCCGTTTTTTTTATGGCCTACAAGGACGTTTTAAACAGCGTCAGGGACGTCGGGCCAACAAAGAGTTGGAACATGGATGAGACGGGAATATAATATGTCCAGAATCTGTTGCCTGTGGTGGCCACCAAGGGAGCAAAACAGTTTGCATGGATGACCAGCCCAGAGAGGCGCTTCACAGTCACAGTAATTTGTGCTATCAGTGCAGTGGGACAGTACGTACCGCAGAGGATGAACGAACAGCTGCTGGTTGAAGCACCTCTAGGGTCCGTTGGAAGGGTGAGTGACTCAGGCTGGGTCGACAGTACTTTCTTTGTTGACTGGCACCACCACTTGGCCCACAGTGTTGGTTGGACCCCTGAGGAACCCCATATCCTCATCCTCGATGGGCACCACTCCCATAAGAGCCTAGAGGCTGTTCGGACAGCAAGAGGCCAGGGAGTGATTCTCATCACTAGGTCACGCCAGTGCATCCACAAGATGCAGCTGTTAGAACGTACCGTCTTCAACGGTCTGAAGGCCTTTTAAACAGGGTAGCAGATCAATGGATGATGACGCTTCCTGGGGAAAGGATATGTATATACAGTGAGGGAAAAAAAGTATTTGATCCCCTGCTGATTTTGTACATTTGCTCACTGACAAAGAAATGATCAGTCTATACTTTTAATGGTAGGTTTATTTGAACAGTGAGAAACAGAATAACAACAACAAAAAAATCCAGAGAAACGCATGTCAAAAGTGTTATACATTGATTTGCATTTTAATGAGGGAAATAAGTATTTGAACCCCTCTCAATCAGAAAGATTTCTGGCTCCCAGGTGTCTTTTATACAGGTAACGAGCTGAGATAAGGAGCACACTCTTAATTTACTCCTAATCTCAGTTTGTTACCTGTATAAAAGATACCTGTCCATAGAAGCAATCAATCAATCAGATTCCGAACTCTTCACCATGGCCAAGACCAAAGAGCTCTCCAAGGATGTCAGGGACAAGATTGTAGACCTACACAAGGCTGGAATGGGCTACAAGACCATCGCCAAGCAGCTTGGTGAGAAGGTGACAACAGTTGGTGCGATTATTTGCAAATGGAAGAAACACAAAAGAACTGTCAATCTCCCTCGGCCTGGGGCTCCATGCAAGATCTCACCTCGTGGAGTTGCAATGATCATGAGAACGGTGAGGAATCAGTCCAGAACTACACGGGAGGATCTTGTCAATGATCTCAAGGCAGCTGGGAGCTCTTTGGCATCAACTCAACTCGCCGTGTTTGGAGGAGGAGGAATGCTGCCTATGACCCCAAGAACATCATCCCCACCGTCAAACATGGAGGTGGAAACATTATGCTTTGGGGGTGTTCTTTTGCTAATGGGACAGGACAACTTCACCGCATCAAATGGACGATGGACGGGGCCATGTACCGTCAAATCTTGGTACATGGCCCCGTTCAGCCAGGGCATTGAAAATGGGTCGTGGATGGGTATTCCAGCATGACAATGACCCAAAACACACAGCCAAGGCAACAAAGGAGTGGCTCAAGAAGAAGCACATTAAGGTCCTGGAGTGGCCTAGCCAGTCTCCAGACCATAATCCCATAGAAAATCTGTGGAGGGAGCTGAAGGTTCGAGTTGCCAAACGTCAGCCTCGAAACCTTAATGACTTGAAAACGATCTGAGATGTGGAGTGGGACAAAATCCCTCCTGAGATGTGTGCAAACCTGGTGGCCAACTACAAGAAACGTCTGACCTCTGTGATTGCCAACAAGGGTTTTGCCACCAAGTAATGTTTTGCAGAGGGGTCAAATACTTATTTCCCTCATTAAAATGCAAATCAATTTATAACATTTTTGACATGCGTTTTTCTGGATTTTTTTTGTTGTTATTCTGTCTCTCACTGTTCAAATAAACCTACAATTAAAATTATAGACTGATCATTTCTTTGTCAGTGGGCAAACGTACAAAATCAGCAGGTGATCAAATACTTTTTTCCCTCACTGTACCAAATGGCTGGCCTCATCACAAAGACCTATAACAAGGTGACCAGTGTGGAAAGAGCGGTCGAGGGCTTCCTGGCCAGTGGGCTGTGGCCTTTGGAGAAGGATATCTTCACACAGGCGGACTTCGTGGCCACTTAGGTTATAGAGTGGCTGAGCCCATTACCGGCAAGAAAAAGTAATCTAAATCCACAGTGCTCTACCACCGCCGCTGCCACCTCCACCGGTACGGCCACCAGCTCTACCGCCGCCACCTCTATCGATACTGCCACCAGCTCTACCGCTGCCACCTCTACCGATACGGCCACCAGCTCTACCGCCGCCACCTCTATCGATACTGCCACCAGCTCTACCGCTGCCACCTCTACCGATACGGCCACCAGCTCTACCGTCACCACCTCTACCACCATATCACTTGCTCTACCACCGCCGCTGCCACCTCCACCGGTACGGCCACCAGCTCTACCGCCGCCACCTCTATCGATACTGCCACCAGCTCTACCGCTGCCATCTCTACCGATACTGCCACCAGCTCTACCGCTGCCATCTCTACCGATACGGCCACCAGCTCTACCGCCGCCACCTCTATCGATACTGCCACCAGCTCTACCGCTGCCACCTCTACCGATACGGCCACCAGCTCTACCGTCACCACCTCTACCACCATATCCCTTGCTCTACCACCGCCGCTTCCACCTCCACCGGTACGGCCACCAGCTCTACCGCCGCCACCTCTATCGATACTGCCACCAGCTCTACCGCCGCCACCTCTATCGATACTGCCACCAGCTCTACCACCGCCACCTCTATCGATACTGCCAGCAGCTCTACCGCCGCCATCTCTATCGATACTGCCACCAGCTCTACCGCTGCCACCTCTACCGATACGGCCACCAGCTCTACCGTCGCCACCTCTACCACCATATCACTAGCTCTACCTCCACCGCCAACAGCTCTAACTCCACAATATCTACCTCCACCACATCATACCCTTGCTCCAAATGTTGGTAAGAAAAAAAGGGACTATGTATTTGCATATAATGATTAGAAGTGTTTATTGTACCAATACTCATGTGTTCTTGTTTGTTTGTTTTTGCTAAAACAACAACCAAACAGCTGCAGCAGTTCTTTGGGGTTGTCCCCGAGACCGAGGATCCAGGATGAGAGGCCGAGGAAGAGGACGACAGAGTCTACGGCAGTACTGACAGCCTCACCTTACAAAAGGTTGCTGGAGGAAAAGGCTTGACAGAAACATCAACGAGAAGAGAGAGAGAGTAAGAAAAATGCCCTTTCTTGTACTTTAAAAAAATATATACTTTTCTAAAAACAACATTTCAGGAAATTTCTAAAAAAGTCTAAACTGTAGCCATTATTTCCCTTTATAGTTTATTGGCCTAAGCATGACCTTCATCCACATACCAATTGTTTTCCAAACATTGCTTTTTTTGTGTCAACAATTAAACACTGTTCTTAGAGGAGGATAGTTACCCCCTATTACCCTACACCATTAACGGAACATACCGATGGGTCAATTCCTAAGACTCCGACGTAACTGTAGGACATAGATTTAGAGTGCAAAGCTAATGATATGCGCACCAAGTTTCTGCAACGCCGATATGATAAGGGTGTCGTTGAACCGGCCTCTACCCGTGCTACAGAGACTGCACGTCAAACCAGGACAAAACGCCCCCATGTTTGTGTTTTTCCACAGAGTACAGCCCATGTGCCGGTCGCGTCAAATCCATTGTATTGAAACACTAGAAGATTCTCAAAAGTGATACAAATCTACGAGAGTTCAGAACATTGCACCCTCGCATTTGTTTTCTCCGTGCGCGCAATATACTGTAGCCGATTCCGTTACGCACAGCTACCCAAGAAGCGTGACACTTGGCTCCCAGGCCCGCCCAATGGCAATTACAAGTGTGGACACTGTGTACATTGTGAAAGTACGACAAGTACTACAGTGTTTTACCACCCTATAACAGGTAAAGAATACAAAATACAAAGGTTAATTATGTCATAATTGTCATATCCATGCTCAAATGCATTTGCGGGGCTGCTTATATTGGTCAAACTAAACTTCGCATTGAAACTTCGCATTGCAGAACATAAGACTGCTTGCTATTCGAAATAAAACATGGGCTATGTTATTGCGCCCCACTGCATCCAAGCCAACCATGGCTCACCTCCCTCCCTGCACTTTGTAGCCATGGAACACCGTCCACATTTCACCAAGAGGTGATATCGTATGTAAACTAAAACATAGAGAGGCATCCTGGCAGTACTACTCAGACACTGTGGATCCAAAGGGACTAAACGATGATTTTTCGCTGTCCTCGTCTCCATACTGTTGTTGCCAGGATTCTTCGGTCTCAGGATTCACAAAAACACAAATACTTTATCACCTATGTATATTTTGCCATGTCCTATTGATTAACGAGACACAATATTTATATATATGTTTGCTATAATTTGCCAATTACATATTATCATTATAATTTGTCACTCTGAGGAAGACTGACGCTGAGAAGTCAGTCACCTGTCCGCATCCTGTAGGGTACTAGGGAATAACTAGCCCCCCCTAAGAACAATGTCTAATTACTGACACAAAAATTGTGGATGAAGGTCATGCTTAGGCGAATAAACTATAAAGGGAAATGAATGGTTACAGTTGACACTTTTTTTGTTATTTCATGAAATGTTTTAGCAGCTTATGCTAACTATGCTCTAAAAGGTTCCTGGAGTGTCCTTTAGGGGTTTTTCAAATTTAAACTTTGGGGGAACACCTATAAGTTATTCGAAGAACCCTTTAAAAGGGTTCTTCAAATAACCTATTTTAATGGGTCCTCAAATAACCTTTTCAATAACCGTTTGGGGTTCATTTTTGAACTACACCCCCTCCCCTATTTTTTTTATTATTAATACTCCATTTTTGTTGAGTGCTCCAACTGCTTTTTTACCTTGAATTAGTCCTTTTGGAAGTTTTTCTTGGCAAGCCATTCTCATGATTTTTGTCATTGTTGTTGAGCACCCCTCCTTTACTTTGTTTGCTGAAGCGCGAAGGCCCACCAGAACTCCTAGAGAGTAAATCCATTCAAGCTTTTTGTAGATTGGTTTGGTCAACATTTTGTCAAATAAGCCAAGTCCATGTGAGCAGTTTGTTTGTTATAGACTGCTGCTAACAGTTGTAAAACAAGACTGCTCTTTGAATGACAAGACCAGACACAGTTGCACAATGATATCTCTTAATTGTTTCGCTTCAGTTGGGATGCAGTCTGATGATGAAACAAATACGAATCAAGAGAATATCCTGAAAAGCAATTATTCAGCTGTTAAAGTGTTGTCAAAGTAGTCATGCCCCTTGACTTATTTCCCATTTTGTTGTCACAGCCTGAATTCAAAATGGATTAAGTATACATTTTTCTCCCCCATCTACACACAATAAACCATAATGACAAAGTGAAAACATGTTTTTAGAAATCTTTGCAAATGTATTGAAAATAAAATAAGTTTAAGAGCTTTCCATACCAGGATTGTGCAACATTTGACCATTACTATTTTCAAAATTCTTCAGGCTCTGTCAAATTGGTTGTTGATCATTGCTCAACAACTATTTTCAGATCTTGCCATAGATTATCAAGTAGATTTAAGTCAAAGCTGTAACTCGACTACTCTGGAAAATTCACTTTCTTCTTGGTAAGCAACTTCAGTGTATATTTGGCCATGTGTTTTATGTTATTGTCCTGCTGAAAGGTGAGTTTAACTCCCAGTGTCTGGTGGAAAGCAGACTGAACCAGGTTTTCCTCTAGGATTTTGCTTGTGCTTAGCTCCATTCCATTTAATTTTTGTCCTGAAAAACTCCACAGTACTTAACTATTACAAGCATACCCATAACATGATGCAAACACAACTATGCTTTAAAATATGGAGAGTGGTACTCAATAATGTGTTGTATAGGATTTGCTCCAAATATAACACTTTGTATTCAGGACAAAAAAGTGAATTGCTTTGCCACACGTTTTGCAGTATTACTTTAGTGCCTTGTTACAAACAGGATGCATGTTATGGAATATTTTCATTCTGTACAGGCTTTGTTCATTTTCACTATCTCAGTTAGATTAGTATTGTGGAGTAATTTCAGTGATGGTGATCCATCCTCATTTTACCCCATTAAACTCTAACTGTTTTAAAGTCACCATTGGCCTCATAGTGAAATCACTGAGCAGTTTCCTTCCTCCCCGGCAACTGAGTTAGGAAGGTTGCCTGCATCTTTGCAGTGATTGGGTCTATTGATACACCATCCAAAGTGTAATTAATAAATTCACCATGCTCAAAGGGATATTCAATGTCTGCTTTTTAAATGTTTACCCATCCACCCATCCACATTTTTACTCCTGAATTTATTTAGGCTTGCCATAACAAAGGGTTTGAATACTTATTAACTCAAGACATTACAGCTTTTCCTTTTGTATTAATTTGTTTAAAAAAATGAAAAACATAATTCCACTTTCACATTATGGGGTATTGTGTGTAGATGGGTGATAAAACATTGCAATTGAATCTATTTCAAATTCCGTCTGTAACACAACAAAATGCTGACAAAGTCAACGGGGTGTGAGTACTTTCTGAAGGCACTGTAAACTGATGTCTTGTGCTTTCTTTCTTTCTATCTAACTTTTTCTTTCTTTCGCAACACGGTACTCTTGTCTTTCATGTGTAAAACTAAGCCAGAGGGCAATTTCCAGCGCATTTAATCAATGTTTATAAAGAGCCAGCTTGACCTTGATATGGGTGGGATGTCTTACTCCCGGGAGAAGGGGACTGGCACCCTCCCATCCTGCCCAATGAATGAAAATCAAATGGGAGATTACATGTTTAAACTCTGCCAAATAGCATCCTACTGCAACCAAGACCTTTGGCCAAATTAACTCCATACCTAGAATCTTTTCACTGCAGTGGTCCGTTCTCAACCCCCTCTTCCTTTTGGCAGGAGTGACGGCACTGCCGGTGAACAAATGGTTTCCAGCTCAGTTCACATATGGAATGTTTAATCTGAGGGAAGTCCAGATGTGTGCCACACAACCACAAGGAAGCAGTGCCTCTTTTGTTTATGATTATTATGATTTTCTTGGGAGCCTCAGATACTGGTTTTCTCTGAGGACAACAAACGTGCTGCACAGACTTCAGATCAAAAACAAAGGCCCCCAAGTGATAAAACACAAACAGCATTCATTTCACCAGTGTGGTCAGGTTGGGGAGAGTGGGGTAAGTTGAGTGGGGTAAGTTTTTTTTTATATTCAGTATCACTCCGTCAAAGGAAATATTCTATTTTTTCGAACAAAGTTATCTATATACACAGAGTGTACAAAACATTAAAAACACCTTCCTAGGGCCTGCCAAGTGGCTCAGCGGTCCAAGGCACTGTATCGTAGTGCTAGAGGCGTCACTAAAGACCCGGGTTTGTAGTGGCCGTGATCGGGAGTTCCATAAAACGGCGCAAAATTAGCCCAGGGTTTGGCCAGAGGGAGGGTTTGGCCAGGGGGGGCTTTAATTGGCTCATCGCACTCTAGCCACTCCTTGTTGCGGGCTGGGCGCCTGCAGGCTGCCCTCGGTCGTCAGTTGAACAGTGTTTCCTCCGACACATTGGTGCGGCTGTGTTCCGGGTTAAGTGGGCGGGTGTTATGAACTGCGGTTTGGCAGATCATGTTTTTTTTTTTTTTTAACGTTTTTACGTTCCAACCTTAATCTAAAAAGGAAATTAAAAAATTCCTCAGCAATCTACACGCAATACCCCATAAAGACAAAGCAAAAACAGGTTTTAGCAAATGTATGTATGTATTAAAAATAAAAAAGAGAAATACCTTATTAATATAAGTATTCAGACCCTTTGCTGTGAGACACAAAATTGAGCTCAGGTGCATCCTGTTTCCATTGATCAAACTTGAGATGTTTCTAAAACTTGATTGGAATCCACATGTGTTATATTCAATCAACTGGACATGATTTGGAAAGGCCCACACCTGTCTATATAAGGTCCCACAGTTGACAGTGTATGTCAGAGCAAAAACCAAGCCATAAGGTAGAAGGAATTGTTCGCAGAGCCCTGAGACAGGATTGTGTCGAGGCACAGATCTGGGGAAGGATAGCAAAAAATGTCTGCAGCATTGAAGATCCCCAAGAACACAGTGGCTGCCATCATTTTAAATGGAAGAAGTTTGGAACCACCAAGACTCTTTCTAGAGATATCCACCCAGCCAAACTGAGCAGTCGGGGGAGAAGGGCCTTGGTCAGGGAGGTGACCAAAAACCCAATGGTCACTCTGACAGAGTTCCTCTGTGGAGATGGGAGAACCTTCCAGAAGGACAACCATTTCTGCAGCACTCCAGCAATCGGGTCTTTATGGTAGAGCGGCCAGACGGAAGCATTGATGAAAACCTGCTCCAGAGTGCTCAGGACCTCAGACTCAGACGGTTCACCTTCCAATAGGTCAATGACCCTAAGCACACAGCCAAGACAATGCAGGAGTGGCTTCGGGACAAGTCTCTGAATGTGCTTGAGTGGCCCAGCCAGAGCCCGGACTTGAACCCGATCAAACATCTCTGGAGAGACCTGAAAATAGCTGTGCAGCAATGCTCCCCATCCAATTTGACAGAGCTTGGGAGGCTCTGCAGAGAAGAATGGCAGAAACTCCCCAAATACAGGTGTGCCCTGCTTGTAGCATCATTTCCAAGAAGACTCAATGCTGTAGTCGCTGCCCAAGGTCCTTCAACAAAGTACTGAGTAAAGGGTCTGAATACATGTAAATGTGATATTTCAGTTTTTTTATATTTTTAATACATTTGCAAACATCTCTAAAAACCTGATTTTGCTTTGTCATTATGGGGTATTGTGTGTAGACTGATCAGGGAAAAAAACTATTTCATCCATTTTAGAATAAGGCTGTAACGCACAGTAACCAATGTGGAAAAATTCAAGGGGTCTGAATACTTTCCGAATGCACTGTGTGTATATATATTTATATTTATACAGTCAAAGTCGGAAGTTTACATACACCTTAGCCAAATACATTTAAACTCAGTTTTTCACAATTCCTGACGTTTAATCCTAGTAAAAATTCCCTGTTTTAGGTCAGTTAGGATCAGCACTTTATTTTAAGAATGTGAAATGTCAGCATAATACTAGAGAGAATGATTTATTTCAGCTTTTACTTCTTTCATCACATTCCCAGTGGGTCAGAAGTTTACATACACTCAATTTGTATTTGGTAGCATTTGCCTTTAAATTGTTTAACTTGGGTCAAGCGTTTCGGGTAGCCTTCCACAAGTTTCCCACAATAAGTTGGGTGAATTCTGGCCCATTCCTCTTAACAGAGCTGTTGTAACGGAGTCTGGTTTGTAGGCCTTGCTCGCACATGCTTTTTCAGTTCTGCCCACAAATGTTCTATAGGATTGAGGTCAGGGCTTTGTGATGGCCACTCCAATACCTTAACTTTGTTGTCCTTAAGCCATTTTGCCACAACTTTGGAAGCATGCTTGGGGTCATTGTCCATTTGGAAGACCCATTTGTGAGAAAGCTTTAACTTCCTGACTGATGTCTTAAGATGTTGCTTCAGTATATCCACATAATTCTACTTCCTCATGATGCCATCTATTTTATGAAGTGCACCAGTCCCTCCTGCAGCAAAGCACCCCCACAACATGATGCTGCCAACCCCGTGCTTCACGGTTAGAATGGTGTTCTCTGACTTGCAAGCCTCCCCCTTTTTCCTCCAAACATAATGATGGGCATTATGGCCAAACAGTTCTATTTTTGTTTCATCAGAACAGAGGATATTTCTCCAAAAAGTACGATCTTTGACCCCATGTGCAGTTGCAAACCGTAGTCTGGCTTTTGTTATGGCAGTTTTGGAGCAGTGGCTTCTTCCTTGCTGAGGGACCTAATGTCTACCAGGCCCACTACTTCAGCCTGGACTTGAACAGCCTTTACGACCAGGTCCACCTCTACAAGGCAGCCATCCCAACTTTTGCCAGGACGATGAAGGATGTCACCCTCAACGGTAGCCCCAGCACGTCACACAGGAGCAACAGAGCAACGGACACCCCGCCGAGACCAGTGAGACACCCTCCCAGATTTGCAAGACCCCCCCCCCTGAAGGACCTGCACCGAGAGATCCCATGCCAAGAGGACCTACACCCAGACCACAACAGCACCAGCCACACCCCAGCCAGCTAAAACCACCCCAAGCAAACCCTGGCCACACTCTATATAGGCCCCCCCATATTGGACCTATGCCCCTTCTGCGGCAAGGACCTAAACATGATAGCAGGACATATGCCCAGAACATGAGTAGAGGAACAGGCCCAACCCCCAGTATTAAACCGCCCAAGCCCCATCATGCGACCTAAGAGGTACAGTATGTATCAGATACTCAACATGCTCTGCTCACACCTACTGTGATGGTCCAGACCTAAACCACACAAAAACAACACTAGACAATATGGAAACACAAAGTTTTTACTATCTCATCCTGGAATATACAAGGTCTGAGGTCATCTGCCTTTGGCTTAAAGAGCAGGAACCCAGACTTCACCAAAGAAATTGGAAATACAGACATTGTCATCCTACAAGAAACATGGTATAAAGGAGACGGCCGCACTAGTTGCCCTCCACCAAACTACCAGGTGTGAAACAGGGAAGAGACTCAGGGGGTATGCTAATTTGATATAGAGCAGACCTAACCCACTCTATCAAATTAGTCAAAACAGGAAAATCTGGCAAGAAATGAATAAGGAAATTATCTCAACAGAGAAAAATGTCCTCATGTGTGCTACCTATATACCCCCAATAGAATCCCCATACTTTAACGATGACAGCTTCTCCATCTTAGAGGGGGAGATCAACAATTTCCAGGCCCAGGGACGTGTACTAGTCTGTGGTGACCTAAATGCCAGAACTGGACAACAACCTGACACCCTCAGCACACAGGGGGACAAACACCTACCTTGAGGGGACAGCATTCTCTCCCCCATATGCCCCCCTTGGCACAACTATGACAACTTAACCAACAAAAACGGGTCACAACTCCTGCAATCTGTCGGACGCTGGGTATGTACATAGTCAATGGTAGGCTTCGAGGGGACTCCTATGGTAGGTACACATATAGCTCATCTCTTGGCAGTAGTACTGTAGACTACTTTATCACTGACCTCAACCCAGAGTCTCTCAGAGCGTTCAGTCAGTCCACTGACACCCCTATCAAATCACAGCAACATCACACTCTACTTGAACAGAGCTATGCTCAATCATGAGTCATCAAAGCCAAGGGACCTGTATAGTATTAAGAAATGCTATGGATGGAAGGAGAGTAGTGTGGAAATCTACCAAAAAACAATTGGGCAGCAACAAATTTAATCCCTTCTAGACAATTTCCTGGACAAAATGATTCACTGTAATAGTGAAGGTGTAAACCTGGCAGTAGAAAACCTAAACAGTATATTTGACCTCTCATCTTCTCTATCAAATCTAAAAAGAAAACGAAGAAAAACTGAAGAAAATTAAGAACAATGACAAATGTTTTGATGAAGAATGCAAAAACTCAAGAAAGAAGTTGAGAAACCTGTCCAACCAAAATCATAGAGACCCAGAAAACCCGAGTCTACGCCTTCACTATGGTGAATCACTAAAACAATACAGAAATACACTATGGAAAATTAGGAACAGCATGTCAGAAACCAGCTCAATGTAATTGAAGAATCCATAGACTCTAACCACTTCTGGGAAAATTGGAAAACACTAAACAAACAACACAGATAATTATCTATCCAAAATTGAGATGTATGAGTAAACCACTTCTCCAATCTTTTGGGCTCTATAGCAAAGAACAAAGAACAAACAGCAAAAACATATACAGTGCCTTGCGAAAGTATTCGGCCCCCTTGAACTTTGCAACCTTTTGCCACATTTTAGGCTTCAAACATAAAGATATAAAACTGTATTTTTTTGTGAAGAATCAACAACGAGTGGGACACAATCATGAAGTGGAACGACATTTATTGGATATTTCAAACTTTTTTAACAAATCAAAAACTGAAAAATTGGGCGTGCAAAATTATTCAGCCCCTTTACTTTCAGTGCAGCAAACTC
Source organism: Oncorhynchus clarkii lewisi (assembly GCF_045791955.1). Taxonomy (NCBI): domain Eukaryota; kingdom Metazoa; phylum Chordata; class Actinopteri; order Salmoniformes; family Salmonidae; genus Oncorhynchus; species Oncorhynchus clarkii. Next base: position 48,447,231 of record NC_092153.1, on the reverse strand, counting down.
TCTCCAGAAGTTCAGTGAGGATCTCTGAATGATCCAATGTTGACCTAAATGACTAATGATGATAAATACAATCCACCTGTGTGTAATCAAGTCTCCGTATAAATGCACCTGCACTGTGATAGTCTCAGAGGTCCGTTAAAAGCGCAGAGAGCATCATGAAGAACAAGGAACACACCAGGCAGGTCCGAGATACTGTTGTGAAGAAGTTTAAAGCCGGATTTGGATACAAAAAGATTTCCCAAGCTTTAAACATCCCAAGGAGCACTGTGCAAGCGATAATATTGAAATGGAAGGAGTATCAGACCACTGCAAATCTACCAAGACCTGGCCGTCCCTCTAAACTTTCAGCTCATACAAGGAGAAGACTGATCAGAGATGCAGCCAAGAGGCCCATGATCACTCTGAATGAACTGCAGAGATCTACAGCTGAGGTGGGAGACTCTGTCCATAGGACAACAATCAGTCGTATATTGCACAAATCTGGCCTTTATGGAAGAGTGGCAAGAAGAAAGCCATTTCTTAAATATATCCATAAAAAGTGTCGTTTAAAGTTTGCCACAAGCCACCTGGGAGACACACCAAACATGTGGAAGAAGGTGCTCTGGTCAGATGAAACCAAAATTGAACTTTTTGGCAACAATGCAAAATGTTATGTTTGGCGTAAAAGCAACACAGCTCATCACCCTGAACACACCATACCCACTGTCAAACATGGTGGTGGCAGCATAATGGTTTGGGCCTGCTTTTCTTCAGCAGGGACAGGGAAGATGGTTAAAATTGATGGGAAGATGGATGGAGCCAAATACAGGACCATTCTGGAAGAAAACCTGATGGAGTCTGCAAAAGACCTGAGACTGGGACGGAGATTTGTCTTCCAACAAGACAATGATCCAAAACATAAAGCAAAATCTACAATGGAATGGTTCAAAAATGAACATATCCAGGTGTTAGAATGGCCAAGTCAAAGTCCAGACCTGAATCCAATCGAGAATCTGTGGAAAGAACTGAAAACTGCTGTTCACAAATGCTCTCCATCCAACCTCACTGAGCTCGAGTTGTTTTGCAAGGAGGAATGGGAAAAAATTTCAGTCTCTCGATATGCAAAACTGATAGAGACATACCCCAAGCGACTTACAGCTGTAATCGCAGCAAAAGGTGGCGCTACAAAGTATTAACTTAAGGGGGCTGAATAATTTTGCACGCCCAATTTTTCAGTTTTTGATTTGTTAAAAAAGTTTGAAATATCCAATAAATGTCGTTCCACTTCATGATTGTGTCCCACTTGTTGTTGATTCTTCACAAATAAATACAGTTTTATATCTTTATGTTTGAAGCCTAAAATGTGGCAAAAGGTCGCAAAGTTCAAGGGGGCCGAATACTTTTGCAAGGCACTGTACATGATCAAATACAAATCTTTGAATCAACTATTAAAGACTACCAGATCCCACTGAATTATCCAATTACATTCAATGAACTACAGGGCAAAATAAAAACTATCCAACCCAAAAAGGCCTGTGGTGTTGATGGTATTCTTAATGAAATGATAAAATATACAGACAACACATTTCAATTGGCTATACTAAAACTCTTTAACATCATCTTAGCTCTGGCATCCCCATTATTTGGAACCAAGAACTGATCACCCCAATCCACAAAAGTGGAGACAAATTTGACCCCAATAACTACTGTGGGATATGTGTCAACAGCAACCCTGGGAAAATCCTCTGCATTATCATTAACATCAGACTCATACATTTCCTCAGTGAAAACAATGTACTGAGCAAATATCAAATGGACTTTTTACCACGTACTCACCCTGCACACCCTAATTGACAAACAAACAAACCAAAAACAAAGGCAAAGTCTTCTCATGCTTTGTTGATTTAAAAAAAACCTTTGACTCAATTTGGCATGAGGGTCTGCTATACAAATTGATGGAAAGTGGTATTCGGGGAAAAACATACAACATTATAAAATCCATGTACACAAACAACAAGTGTGTGGTTAAAATAGGCAAAAAAACAGATACATTTCTTCCCACAGGGCGGCGGGGTGAGACAGGGATGCAGCTTAAGCCCCACCCTCTTCAACATATATATCAACGAACTGGCGAGGGCACTAGAACAGCCTGCAGCACCCGGGCTTACCCTACTAGGATCTGAAGTCTAATGTCTACTGTTTGCTGATGATCTGGTGCTGGTGTAGGCAGACCTGGCTCTCAAGAGAAGACAGGCTATGTGCACACTGTCCACAAAATGAGGTGGAAACTGAGCTGCACTTCCTAACCTCCTGCCAAATGTATGACCATTATTAGAGACATATATTTCCCTCAGATTACACAGACCCACAAAGAATTTGAAAACAAACCTGATTTTGATAAACTCCAATATATACTGGGTGAAATACCACAGGGAAGAACAAACACCATTCTAAATACAACCCATATTTATGTTTATTTATTTTCCCTTTTGTACTTTAACCATTTGCACATCGTTACAACACTGTATATACATAATATGACATTTGTAATGTATTTTTTCCTTGAGAACTTCTATGAGTGTAATGTTTACTGTTCATTTTTGTTTATTTCACTTTTGTATATTATCTACTTCACTTGCTATGGCAATGAGAGAGAGAGAGAGAGAGAGAGAGAGAGAGAGAGAGAGAGAGAGAGAGAGAGAGAGAGAGAGAGAAGCACCACATGACAGAAAAGGAGCAGTTTGTCTTGAATGTCTTCACTCACTGTTTCAGTCATCTCTGTATTTAAAATGCTTCTCTGTTATCAGTTCAGCAGAGATAGAGGGAGTGTCAGAACATGCTGAGTAGAGTTCATGTCCTGATCTGGCTGATGTTTCTCAGAGCAGAGCTGTGTGTGTGAATGGACTGAGATGAAGTCACTGCCGAGAGGAGCCAAGTCATATGGTGTCCCGTTATGACAACGGAGCCCTGCATCATTCACAAGACCCCAGAGTATAGGTCTTGCTCGGCTCCACTCCACACACACTGCTCACTCATGTAACAAAATACAACATTGTTGCAAGGAGTGCATAAAGACAACAGGTTTTCATTAGATTCTGAGAACAGGCAAACCCTAAAATGAGACTCCAGACATACCTTTTGGCAGGTTTATCACAGCAAGTGTCCTTTTACGATAACACTGCTCTTATTTGTTGTGGAAATCCTACCTTTACCCAATGAATACAAAGCCCTTTAGGCCCAGGTTACAGCAGGTTTAACAAGCTATTAGGCCTTATTCAGACCAGCTGTTCAAGCATCAACAAACACCAAAGACCTTGTCCAGGTCCTATTTAAACATGTCAAGAGATACCTGACTGCAGTCAAATCTATGTGCTTCTTGGAAATGGACTCAACCATTCTTACATGGAATCACTTGACCATGTCACCAGATCAAATCTACACTTCTGTCTTTCATTTATCTTAATAGAGAGGCTAATATATACAATGATGACATGTGAGCTAGCGAGCGAGGGAGCACACACATGCACATGCTGTAACAAACTTGCATACAATTTGCCGAGGAATAAGAGATTATTTTCATAATTCATGTTTTCATTTTGTTTAAGGGCCATGTTTAATTTAAGTTTCACTTCTTGCTTACACAGAAACACGCACGCGCACGCGCACGCACGCGCACACACACACACACACACACACACACACACACACACACACACACACACACACACACACACATACACACACACACACACACACACACACACACACCTCTGCTGTGTGGTGATTGGCCAGTGGGTTGTCCAGGGTCTCTGTGAGGAGGGCACAGATAACAAGGCTTAGCCCCAGGACAACAGACCAGAGATGACCCCAATCTTAATATTATGAGTTCCCAGGGCACTGTGTGACTTCCTTACCTCCCTCGGCCACGGGCATCCTCATTCTGCTATTCCTCACAGGAAATGGGTGGCTGGGTAGGGAGAGGGATCCTCATTTGGTGTTTACACAGTGAGACAAATCAAAGTAGGAGAGTACACAGGAATCGCTGTATTAACATATTTTGGGAGGAGGGAGAATGACCTGGGACTAACTTCACTAATTGCTGATAAAGAGCCCACCACCATCGAGGCGTGACCAAGCTTGTGGCTCCTGTATAGAGAATAATACCTTGACATGTGCTGCATCTTACTCTGTTTGGGGCATGTTTTTACAGTTCCCACCTAACAGAAGTGATCACAGTTATGCAGGACTGATGGACAGACAGAACAAGATGAATGAAGGTGTATGTACAATATTGACAGTGCACTGCAGGCATGGTTTACTTAGTCTACAGTACACACACCACAGCTGGGGAGATCTAGACTGGAGTGGTGGTTTATAGAGGGATAATGATCATTCACAGTGACATAAACAAAGATGTGTGTGCATTTCTGTGGCTCTTGTCCAAGTGAGGATGACTGCAGCAAACATTCTAACCCAGTCTCCTCCGTATGAGTCTCATTTGTCTTTCTGTATTGCTTCTTCTTGTGGTGGTTGATATGTCCTTGGGAGGTTAGTGAATAGACTAAATATACTAATTGTGCTGTATATACAGTACCTCCTTCTCTCCTCTTTCCAATGTCTGTGATGTCTGTATCCCATAAGGTCAATGGCCTCTTCTTCCCAGGTGCTTCTCTCCATCTCTCTCTGTTTATCATAGGTCCCTACCTCTTTGTAGCCCCCTCTCTTTATGATCCTTAGAGATTTCAAGAAAGAGGGGAGAACAGTAATGCAATGAAGGGATGAGACATGGATAGAGAGAGCAAGAGAGATAGGTGGAGAGAGAGAGAAGCGGGTAGTGGAGGAATGAGCGAGGGCAGGGCAGACCTCAGTGAGAAGAGGCCACGATTCCTGTGAGTAATGGGTTGGGGTGTGAGGACAGGCTACAGAGACACAGCAGGGCTAACACTAACAGTTCCTATAAAAACATCTTTGTCACTGTCATTACTTACTCTGAGAGGAGGAGAGAAATAACTGGAGTAAAACACGGTGTTAGTAGAATGCAAAACAGGACCTTAGAGCAATGGTAGATTCTGTTACATATGTTGTAGAATACTGTAGCTATTTGGGATGGTGCACATAACTGTGTATTTGAGAATGAACAAACAAATCATGAGACGCTGAGTGACTTGACTGAAACCTCTGTACCCCTTTGGGTGACTTGAGGGTCTTTCTTGTCTAGCAGCGAGCCGAAGATGTTATTGTTTATCTGATAACCATGAAATTCCTCAGGGTTTCATGTGTTTAGGAGCCACAATTACTGTATGGATCCATTCCACTACCATCAAGGCCTTTTCTACACGCCAATTCTCAGATGTTAATTAATTCTGTTCGCTTAACCTGGAAGCCAGCCGCACCAATGAGGAAACACTGTACAACTGGCAACCGAAGTCAGTATACAGGCTTCAGGTAAGACAAAGGAAACAGGAGACAAAGGGCTGTGAGACATGGGTTTAGATCTAGAAACAGGACAAGTAGGAAGTATACAGAGGGTATGGGGCAACAGAGGACGAACAGCAGAGGGGCTATTGATTTTTGAGCAGGGGGGAAAGGTCTCGGCTTCTGGGGGTGTAGCCGCGGGGCTATAGTGGCGTGCCAGCGCATCTGCCTTCACCTCCTTTAGTACCGGCCGGTGTTGTGGAAGCGAAGGGGCCCGGGTCTTACTGAACCCCTCCCGGAAGTCTTGGTACTCTGTGGGAATGTCGGAGAGGTTCGGGGCAATTTATGAGCCCCATGAAAGACGTCCTGGGGCAGGCAGAGCTGATTTCAGACAATGGGCATCGCAGAACAGGCTCCAGCCCACGATGGCACCAGTCAATCGAGGGATTGTGTTGCTGGAGCCAGGAGAATCCCAATACCTCAGGAAGATGCGGAGACTCAATTAGCTGGAATTGGATCATCTCGCTGGGGTTCTCCGACACTCGTAGGTTGATGGGGGTGGTATGGTGGGTGACCCGGCCTATAGAGCTCCAGTCCAGCGCTCTAACATCCATGGGAATGAAGAGGGGTTGAGTGGGGATGCCCAGCTCAGACGCCAGGGTAACGTCCATAAGACTCGCATTGGCCTCCGAGTTGATGAGTATTTGGAAAGACTTGGACTGGTCGCCCCACAGCAGGGTGGTATTTAGAGGGGGCGAGTAGGGGAAGAAGCAACATTATCCTTAATAAGACCCACCAGAGTACTCATTCCTACCAATGAGCTGGGTCTCTTGAAGGGACAGGTAGACATACCGCAATACAGACAACTCTGGGTGTTAAATCTGCGTACGCGTTCGGCTGGAGACAGCCTAGCCCTGCCGATCTGCTTCGGCTTCGGGAAGGGACAAATTGTCAGTCTTCGGAGGCTCTTAGAGGAACTTGGGTAAGCTCTGGTCCTTTTGGGGATGAAGACACCGGGGACTCCCAGAGTTGTTTTGATGCAAGGTGGGATACTTGAGTGAGCGAATGGGACCGTACTACCTCTTCCCCCTTCTAGGTTCCCGTAACCGACCATCGATCCGGATGATTAAAGCGATGAGTGATTCAAGATCCGTCAGTAGTTCCCGGGTTGCAAGCTCGTCTTTTACTTCCTCCGATAATCCATGCAGGAACATGTCGAACAGTGCTTCTGGGTTCCAGGCACTCTCCGCTGCTAGCGTGCGGAAATCCACCACACACTGGAGTAACTTCCGGGCAGCCTCTCTCCCAGACACAGGAGCCTCTAAAACTGTTTTCACCTCCACCAAGAATACCTCCAGACTGAGGCAGATGGTGGATTGTCGCTCCCACACCGCCATGGCCCAGGCGAGTGCCCTCCCGGACATCAGCGTAATAATGTACACTATCTTCAAGTGGTCCGAGGGGAACGAAGAAGCCTGCAGATTGAAAACGAGGGAGCACTGGGAGAGAAAGGCCCGGCAGGTGCCACGTCCTGCAAACCTTCTATCAGACCAAGATACAACTCCTCTTGTCTACCAATGAGGGCTCCTTGGGAGGAGATGGCATTGCGGAGCTGGTCCAAGTCTTCTGGGTCAGTTATGGCCAGTTCATACTATCAGCTTTCAGGTAAGACTCAAGTGCAGACTGTGTTGAAGTAAAAATGTTTATTGCAACAACAGGGGCAGGCAAATGACAGGTCAAGGCAGGCAGGGGTTGATAATCCAGAGTAGTGGGGCCAAGGTACAGGATGGCAGGCAGGCCCAGGGTCAGGTCAGGCAGAGGTCAGTAATCCAGAGTAGGGGCAAAGGCACAGAACGGCAGGTAGGCTCAGAGTCAGGACAGGCAAGGAGCAAAACCAGGAGGGTGAGAAAAAGAGAGGCTGAGGAAAAGCAGGAGCTGAGACAAAACACTGGTTGACTTGAACAAACAAGATAAAATGGCCCAGACAGACAGAAAACACAGGTATAAATACCCAGGGGATAAGTGTGGAAAATGAGCAACAACTGGAGAGGGGTGGAGACGAGCACAAGGACAGGTGAAACAGATCAGGACGTGACAGTATAGGCACCCGGCCCGTCACAATGTCTATGTTCATGTTTTAAATGTAAATTATTTATTTTTTGTCTTTAATGTCTTTTTCATTATGTGTCGGACCCCACGAAGACTAGCTGTAGCAATTGGCGTCGGCTAACGGGGATCCTAATAAAAATCATATAATGTCTGCAGGCCTAAGACAGTATAAGTGGATTTGTTGGAAAGTCCTTGAACCTGTTTTCTAACTTGTGGTACGCACCTCCACTCTAGTCCTGTGAAGACATCAGAGATCCTTGAACACAATGAACACGAGCTATGGCCAGTCTGGAGCAGAGCCAGGAAGGAAGGAGTGTAATGCATCCGCCGTAGCAAACACCAGCGCGTATACACATCCGTTTATTCAATAAAATCTTGTTAATTCATCATTGCCTGTGTCAGAATGCCTGTGCCTTTCTCCCCTCCCTCCTCCAGAGTGAGGAATGTTTATTCACATGGCCCACCAACGCACTAATGGGAGTGGCAGGCCTGTCTTCTGAAACATTTGGAAATCCAACGATATTCATGCAAGATGTCTCTGAAAAGTCACAGACAAACGGTCTGGTTTGGATGTGGTCTGCCATGGCCGTTGAGGATGTTCTTGTTGAGTGTTCAGACAGATAGAAATATGGATAATGGTCTGTGGTTGGCATGCTGGGTCTGTCTTGATATTCTTCTAGTCCTGTGTGTTCAAAAAAGGATCAGCGTAATAAAAATCACAATTACCAAACAAGATGCAATTGACACAAAGCGACGAAACATGGCAGGCTTCTTTGCAATTATAGCGTATCCCGTGACGACCATTGTTGGCCTTGAAGACCAACCCAGGAAGTGTAATGTTAGATCACTTTTTTTCTGTTGACATTAGGGTTTGATTTAACGTCTCTGCTTTCTCTTAAAGCCGTTGAACATTGTTTTTAGTCATGGTCATTGAGAGCTGACACTCTAAAGACAGTTGATTCACCTCAGATGACTCCTTATTCTCACTGTAAACGATCACTCTCTCTCCACTTATTTACCCCTCCTTCTCTCTCTCTGTCGATCCCTCTCTCCCTATCGTCCCCCCCTCTCTCACATGCACTTTTACCATGCACCCAGAGCGTACGTAGATAGGAGTAAAGCCTTCTAAATCAGATTAACTGCAGGCTTCCAGAGCTCCTCAGCAGCCAACACTTCACTGCCTCCGTTATCAACCCTGCAGTTGTTAGGAAAGTGCGCGTTAATCAAAGAGTGCTGTTGTTGGGCGTCTTACGTAAGGAGTGTGACGGTGGTGACCCTAGATTATGAAGCAGTATTGTACTACACTCTCCCTGCAACCTCTCCCTTCAGCCCTGCAGCCCTTCGGCTCAACTCAACACTGAGCGACAGTGGGACAGTTACACTGGAACTCTACACGCATTCTACAGCATACTGCAACCATGGAGGGAAAATCCTGTCGACATCCTCAATCTCTCCAAGGCATGACACTAACACAAACACGTACTGCATCTGAATAGGAGAAACGTAGTATAAAGTGACAGTCCTGTTGTTTACAAGTTGTCTCTGAGAAGGATGTGTTCCTATAGGAAGTGCTGGATTGATAAGAGAGAGGGGATACAGAGAAAGAGAAACCATGTGAGAGAGAGGGAGGGGCAGAGAGAAAAAGAGAGCAAGAGGACAAAGCACTGTACCTTTACTTACAACCGTCACAGAGGGATGCGTTTAGAGCACAGCTGCATCTCGTGGCAAGGATTAGAGGGAGGAAAAAAGACAAGAGTCAAACCAGAGATCATCCCTGTTCCCCAGACTCAGCATCAAAGTCCTGTAAACTCAGCAGGGAGGTAAACCACAAATGGCTAAAGACCCTGACACAGACAGACAGACACACACACACACACACACGCACACACACACACACACACACACACACACACACACACACACACACACACACACACACACACACACACACACACACACACACACACACACACACACACACACACACACACACACACACACACACACAAGCAAGACAGAAGCCATAGCCAAGGGACAAATACACAAACAAACAGCAAGATTCTGCTGAGTCTGTGAAAAGAGCAGTCTAGGTTAAGAGGTGACGGGGGGGCGGGGGGCGACGACAAAATCCCTCAGCGTGAGATTGTTAGTGTAAGAAAGTGGTACACATCCAAGTAAACAGTCATTTTCCAGCTTTTATAAAGCTGTGAGTGAGTAGTGATGACAGGGGCTGGCATGTAAAGTAATACTCAGGTAATAACACAGATTTTGTGTTTCCAGTAGCCATGTGTAGTGGAGGTTAAGGTAACAGTTGACAGTAGTGATTATGGTGTCAGGGGAGAGTGTTGACAGGGACATCTTGGAGTAGTGCTACAGATGTAGGATCTTCATTTGATCACCCTGTTGCAGGAGAACCTTCCTGCAAAGCAGGACATTTAAAACCTGTAGTGTATTTGAGGTTTAAAAAGGATTCTGAAGTTTGTAATGTCCACTTTGAAATGTAAGACTTGATTTTCCCTTACGAAAAATGTATTAACCCCTGCAGAAATGTTGCTGAATTATAATCCACATAATAATTCAAATGTTCTGTTGCTGCAGAATAATTTTCCTGCTGTAGCATACTGGCTCAAATTAAGATCCTACATCTGTAGTTAGCGGTTGGACAGTGCTGGCCTTGTCCCATTAGTTACATCTCTCCAACCTTTTCCCCAGACTGAGGTGGGAACAGGATATCTTATCAACGGCATTAGAAAGCACTCAAGAACTTCATAACACACGCACGCACACACACACGCACACACACTCACAGAGAAAAGGGCATTAGAATACCTGCGAGTTTAGCTATTAAATCCAAGCTCTCCTGTAACAGGACCATATTTTCCAAAAACCTGAAGATTAATCACCACTCACTTTCAACATGAAACATATAGAAAAGCATTAATTTCTAATGAACATTCTTCTCATGTTCCCCTTGTGTATTGTTATGATTTCACATTCCGTACTGCTGAGGTATGTGTGTATGGGGGGTATTCCTGGGAGTGGTGAAATGAGCTGGGGTGGACAGATCTGGTCAGGTCGTGGTCCAGGCTGTAGTCCAGGTCGTAGTCCAGGCTGTAGTCCAGGTCGTAGTCCAGGTCGTAGTCCAGGCTGTAGTCCAGGTCGTAGTCCAGGTCGTAGTCCAGGTCGTAGTCCAGGTCGTAGTCCAGGTCGTGGTCCAGGCTGTAGTCCAGGTCGTAGTCCAGGCTGTAGTCCAGGTCGTAGTCCAGGTCGTAGTCCAGGTCGTAGTCCAGGTCGTAGTCCAGGTCGTAGTCCAGGCTGTAGTCCAGGTCGTAGTCCAGGTCGTAGTCCAGGTCGTAGTCCAGGTCGTGGTCCAGGCTGTAGTCCAGGTCGTAGTCCAGGTCGTAGTCCAGGCTGTAGTCCAGGTCGTAGTCCAGGTCGTAGTCCAGGTCGTAGTCCAGGTCGTGGTCCAGGCTGTAGTCCAGGCTGTAGTCCAGTTCGTAGTCCAGGTCGTAGTCCAGGCTGTAGTCCAGGTCGTAGTCCAGGTTGTAGTCCAGGCTGTAGTCCAGGTCGTAGTCCAGGCTGTAGTCCAGGTCGTGGTCCAGGCTGCAGTCCAGGTCGTAGTACAGGTCGTAGTCCAGGTCGTGGTCCAGGTCGTGGTCCAGGCTGTAGTCCAGGCTGTAGTCCAGGTCGTAGTCCAGGCTGTAGTCCAGGTCGTGGTCCAGGCTGTAGTCCAGGCTGTAGTCCAGGCTGTAGTCCAGGTCGTAGTCCAGGTCGTAGTCCAGGCTGCAGTCCAGGTCGTAGTCCAGGCTGTAGTCCAGGCTGTAGTCCAGGCTGTAGTCCAGGTCGTAGTCCAGGCTGTAGTCCAGGCTGTAGTCCAGGTCGTAGTCCAGGCTGTAGTCCAGGCTGTAGTCCAGGTCGTAGTCCAGGCTGTAGTCCAGGTCGTGGTCCAGGCTGTAGTCCAGGCTGTAGTCCAGGCTGTAGTCCAGGCTGTAGTCCAGGTCGTAGTACAGGTCGTAGTCCAGGCTGTAGTCCAGGTCGTGGTCCAGGCTGTAGTCCAGGTCGTAGTCCAGGCTGTAGTCCAGGTCGTGGTCCAGGTCGTGGTTCAGGCTGTAGTCCAGGTCGTAGTCCAGGCTGTAGTCCAGGTCGTGGTCCAGGTCGTAGTCCAGGTCGTAGTCCAGGCTGTAGTCCAGGTTGTAGTCCAGGCTGTAGTCCAGGTCATAGTTCAGGCTGTAGTCCAGGTCGTGGTCCAGGCTGTAGTCCAGGTCGTAGTCCAGGTCGTGGTCCAGGCTGTAGTCCAGGCTGTAGTCCAGGTCGTAGTCCAGGCTGTAGTCCAGGTCGTAGTCCAGGCTGTAGTCCAGGTCGTAGTCCAGGCTGTAGTCCAGGCTGTAGTCCAGGCTGTAGTCCAGGCTGTAGTCCAGGCTGTAGTCCAGGCTGTAGTCAAGGCTGTAGTCCAGGTCGTAGTCCAGGTTGTGGTCCAGGCTGTAGTACAGGTCGTAGTCCAGGTCGTAGTCCAGGCTGTGGTCCAGGCTGTAGTCCAGGTCGTAGTACAGGTCGTAGTCCAGGTCGTAGTCCAGGTCGTGGTCCAGGCTGTAGTCCAGGCTGTAGTCCAGGTCGTAGTCCAGGTCGTAGTCCAGGCTGTGGTCCAGGCTGTAGTCCAGGTCGTAGTACAGGTCGTAGTCCAGGTCGTAGTCCAGGTCGTGGTCCAGGCTGTAGTCCAGGTCGTAGTCCAGGTCGTAGTCCTTGTTGTAGTCCAGGCTGTGGTCCAGGCTGTAGTCCATGTCGTGGTCCAGGTCGTAGTCCTTGTTGTAGTCCAGGTCGTGGTCCAGGCTGTAGTCCAGGTCGTAGTCCAGGTCGTAGTCCAGGTCGTGGTCCAGGCTGTAGTCCAGGCTGTAGTCCAGGTCAAAGTCCAGGCTGTAGTCCAGGCTGTAGTCCAGGTCGTAGTCCAGGCTGTAGTCCAGGTCGTAGTCCAGGCTGTAGTCCAGGCTGTAGTCCAGGCTGTAGTCTAGGTCGTAGTCCAGGTCGTCGTCCAGGCTGTAGTCCAGGCTGTAGTCCAGGCTGTAGTCCAGGCTGTAGTCTAGGTCGTAGTCCAGGTCGTCGTCCAGGCTGTAGTCCAGGCTGTAGTCCAGGTCGTAGTCCAGGCTGTAGTCAAGGCTGTAGTCCAGGTTGTAGTCCAGGTTGTGGTCCAGGCTGTAGTCCAGGTCGTAGTCCAGGTCGTAGTCCAGGCTGTAGTCAAGGCTGTAGTCCAGGTCGTGGTCCAGGCTGTAGTCCAGGCTGTAGTCCAGGTCGTAGTCCAGGTCGTAGTCCAGGCTGTAGTCCAGGTCGTGGTCCAGGGTGTAGTCCAGGTCGTGGTCCAGGCTGTAGTCCAGGCTGTAGTCCAGGTCGTAGTCCAGGTTGTGGTCCAGGCTGTAGTACAGGTCGTAGTCCAGGTGGTAGTCCAGGTCGTAGTCCAGGTCGTGGTCCAGGCTGTAGTCCAGGTCGTGGTCCAGGCTGTAGTCTATGTCGTGGTCCAGGTCGTAGTCCTTGTTGTAGTCCAGGTCGTGTTCCAGGCTGTAGTCCAGGTCGTGGTCCAGGCTGTAGTCCAGGTCGTGGTCCAGGTCGTAGTCCTTGTTGTAGTCCATGTCGTGGTCCAGGCTGTAGTCCAGGTCGTGGTCCAGGCTGTAGTCCAGGTCGTGGTCCAGGTCATGGTTCAGGCTGTAGTCCAGGTCTTGGTCCAGGCTGTAGTCCAGGTCGTGGTCCAGGTCATAGTCCAGGTCGTAGTCCAGGTCATAGTCCAGACCATAGCCCTTCAGGTAATACAGTATGTATACTGGGTTCCCCGGCCAGGCTTCCCCACAGGCTGTAGTGGTAGCAGAGCAATGCTAAACCATTCTAACCTCAGTTCCCAGGGCTGCTGTTGCTGTTAAAGACACACTGCTTCCAAACACACTGTTTCCAACTGGGAACACGGGAGGACCTGTTCATAGAGTCTCAGTAGCCCTAGCCCTGATGGACCTGAGTCAGACTCCTAGACGCTGGGGCCTGTGGTTCTCAGGTCCCCAGCCTCCAGCCCCCGGAGCCCTGCTGAAAGATAATCCCCCAAACTGCTTCATTAGAGGGGGGAAGAAAAGGAGAACCTGGTGGTGTGGCTGAGGAACAGAGGGCAGATGAAAGAGCTGCTAATGGACAGAGCTACAGTATGTGGCTGATAAGGCCTCCAGACGCCGTGACGTGCAGGCCTGAAGGTGATAACCCAGAGCCAAAGCCAGCCTTTAACACAGGATCACTGTTTTATACACCACATGCCACGGTCCACAGCCAGGCCTCTGCTTGACGTGACTTGGGATACAGGCCACCGAAAGAGAGAGAGAATAGTTAAACATCTACTTCTTGGATCAGCGGAAAGGAATACCTGAGATGAATGGACGACTGATAGAACGTCATATGATTACGGAGTGGAAAACATACACACGTACTGTAAATGCAAAGCTTTATGGGACAAGGCTAAGTGGAGCTCATTGCATCTGTAAACTACCTTGTTCACTCTCAGAGCAGTGACAAACACACTGCCTGATATAAAGTAGGCATGTGTGCTTCGAAAGTTAGACACAGAGAGTCCGAGACAGAAGGAGAAACAAAGACACAGAGAACATCATTTTCATCATTGTTACTGATACACCCAAATCTCTTCTCTCTTAAATCACCTCAGTCACCCCCCACCCCACTGCACACACACACACACACACACACACACACACACACACACACACACACACACACACACACACACACACACACACACACACACACACACACACACACACACACAGCATCCCACTCACCACCCGTGGTTTGTGCTCTCCGCTCCATTGTACAGAGCTGATAGCTGGACAATCCTGGGAATGTGCCTTATTCAAAACACTCTCCCTTCTAATTAATGGCAACCAGATTAAATGAAGGGATGGGATATACAACCTTTCTCTCCTCTCTTTCTTCCTCTCCCCCTGTCGCCTCCTCCCTGTTCTACGGTGAATAACATCATGTTTTCAGCCATCCTAATGGGCCAAAACAGAGAGCAGGATGAGTAGGCGTCTATCTGCAGGCTTGTAGGGGAGAGGCATTGGGGAGACAAAGAAGGTTACAGGGGTAGACGGAGGGACAGAGCGAGGCAGAGGGATAGAGGGGGGGTTGAAGGGTTCTAAGGTTGAATGGAGCCGTGCAGGAAGTGATAAACGAGGGAGAAATAGAGGGGTAGAGAGAGAGATGAAGCGGCCAGAGAGGGTTTATACACAGTAGACCTTTCATCACAACTTCAACATAACATACTCTCCACATCCTACAGGCAAATAAGCTCTGTTCTCCCTAACCACTCCACTGAGAAACCTACCCATTTAGCCCTGGTTTCCTCAGTTGATGACTGGCTGTCACACTTCAAAGTTCCACACCTCTCTGCATTACAGTGTTACTACAGCATAGAGCACTGGAGATCCCCGGGCCACCACAGGCCCTGAGGGGTATTCTACGAATGAAGCTAGATGTACTCAGACTTTTCTGACATTAGGGTTTTTCACATTGCAGCTCAGGCTTCATCCATATTACGGAGGTAGATATTGATTGTGTATCCGCCACTTACTCGAGTCAGGCTTGTAACTGCGAGTCCATATCGCACATGGCTAGTCAAACGCCAAAGTTTGCATTGAGACAATGCTGAAACATGATCAATCCATGGGCTCGTCAGTGCCACAATAACATGTTTGTTCTGACCAGCAAAATACAATTCTGAACCGGTTCGAACCAAAAGAAAATTACAGTTTATATTGCTCCTTTTTTTTAAACTTGTGAAATCTATCGCTTTTTACATTTAGCTCATTATATTACTTCACCAATCAGTGTGAATAGAACAGCCTTCTATGGAGCTGGCAAGCTAGTTGTTTAAATGCGTGATGGATGGACAAGCGTAAGGCACGAGATGCGAATTAAATTTTGTGGTTGGGGGGAAAGCGAGAGAGGGTGAAGGAGAAGGCTTGGCTTGATGCGCTGGGCATCTGGTTATGAATCCATTATCTGCATTAGGCCCACAGAAATGTACCTAGCTACGGAGGAGTGGCTTCTATGGACGAACTTTGAATTGTCCTCTGAACTTCCGAGAGTTGGCTTAGTGCTGGACCAGATATAGTTAACAACCTTATTTGTTCAGAGTGGCAGCAGAATTAAAAACACATCTTACATTTTTGTAGTTAATAAATCCAACGTGAAACGTGATAGCTGTAGTATCTTTAACTAACATTGAAAAAGTGAATCCATTCTTCTATAATATTTAGAGAATGGATTAACTTTTCAATGCTAGTTAAAGATACTATAGTTATCACATTTCACACTGGATTTATTAACTACAAAAAGGTAAGATTATTAAACATTAAACACCTCTCCCTATCTTCTGAAACACACTTGCAATGCCATTATAGTAGCCTATGCTTCGGAGGGGGAGGTTCAGGTAGCCGAGACAGGCACACACACTGGCAAAGATTTTCAGCTGGCAGGCAGACAATGGAATAATTTACTGAGTGACAGAGTGAAGGCTTTGCATAGTTGCTTTTGCTATGTTTTTATGCGAGGATGGAAAAAATGCCCCGGACGTAAAAGTAAGTTATTAATCGGTTCTCATGCTGTTAAAATAACAGTTACAGTGTATGTTTCGGAACAGCATAGATCACTTTTGCTCGCGGTTCTGTTTTTGTTCCTCAAAAAATGAATGAAGTTATTTTCCAGTTTTCGGTTTTGTTCCCTGAACCAATGTCAATCCCTATTTTAACACACAAGAACATTTGATTAATAAAATATTCCTCCGATATTGTCAGGGAATGAAGGGATGCCGACGCAATCTTTGCGAGATAGAGGGAATCTAATTTGATTGGTACTCAACTCACGCTTCAAACACATTTAGGATAAGTGGAGTTAGCACTGAGTTAGCCTGCCCCGGAGCAGGCCAGCTCTGAAGGGACCTTCGCCATAAACATCTACCTGGCTAAAAGGTGAGCCACATTCGTGTCACCGGTTATCCCAAGTTGAACTAAAGGTAGCTCCCTAACTCCTCTATCTAGATCCGTAGTACATGACTCTGGTTGGGTTAAGTTACCTCATCTTCATAGCCAATGTGGGTTAACCAGGGGAGATGCTAAATGCCTCCACATCTGTAAGCTCTTTGCGCACATCATTAATCATGTCTAGAAAACCCTCTACCGAGGTCCACAGAGCGTGGCACAGAGGTCTGAGGTCAAAGTGATATCAGTGGTGGGGTTTGGGATGGTAGCCTTGTACTTTAAACTGCTATCCTGATGGGAGAGTTGAGTTGCAACCAGGCAAATCAGTCAGACCCATATAAACGGATAGCAGGACATGATAACCCCAGTTGACCTTCTTCAGACAGCCTCTGGTAGAAAGGGTCAAAGAAAAGGTCAGGGGAGGGTGGTCTACATACCCAGACAGTAACTTACAGCATGCAGGACAACTGGGCTAACAGCAGGGCTACCCCAGTGTGGAGCACTGATCTGTGGGTAAGAGAGAGATGTTAGCGAGGGGGTCAATGATCACCATGAGATCATCACAGTACCAATGTCCTATCAGCCACCTAATTGAAGATAATTGTGTGTGTGCGTGTATGTGTGTGTGTATCTGTTTGTGATGTCCTCTACTGACCTTATATTTTATGTTCAGCAGATAGTAATGTTTTGTGAAACACTTGAGTAACAAAGTCTATAACTGAACATTGAGACAGCTGAACAAAGTATCTAAACAGTGGAACATAGACTAATGACAATATTAGCACAGGCAATAACAATAACAAGGATAGTGACATCATGGTGATGCTGATATTGTGCTGTGCGTCTGTCCTCTCTGAATGGGGTGACACAGACAGCTCTCCGTAGCCCACTTGAGCAGCCTTGAAATCTCCTAGGGTATGCAGACGTCACGGTACTTACAGTATGTACGCATAGCACTCACTGCCCTGCTACATCAGTCTAGTCTCAGTAGAGTGAGAAAACAATGCCAGAAACAGGCATGCGCATGCTGCCGTAAAACTAGAGGATTCACTGAGCAAAGCCCCCTGAGTCTGTGTAGTGTCACTCCAGATTTACCACCTTGTTAATCCATGGCCGTGTGTGTGTGTGTGTGGTGTGTGGTGTGTGTGTGTGTGTGTGTGTGTGTGTGTGTGTGTGTGTGTGTGTGTGTGTGTGTGTGTGTGTGTGTGTGTGTGTGTGTGTGCGTGCGTGTGTGTGCGTGTGTGCGTGTATGTGTATACCCAAAAGGTCAGCTTAAACTTTCCTGTAAACTAAACTATATCATTTCTGAGCTGTGATAACGAGTAAAGTCAATGGCATGAAATTACTGTGTGAGCAAATCTCAGAGACAGACAGAGAAAGGAGAGAGAGAGATAGAGAGCGAGAGAGAGGGTGGGTGGTAGAAAGAGAGAGAGATCTGTCTGTGTGTGAGAGAGATTCTATTTTCTCTCCCCAGCAGGCAACTTGGATGTCCTCTGAGGTCATTCCCTAGAGGACGCCACTGGCCTGCTCAGTCTGCCCAGTGGAGTCATGGAGCTCAATGCTGTTTTCCCACAGAACTGGAGTCTCATCTGAAATTCTGTGTGACTGTGACCCACTCTTACTACCGGCTGCTGCGTCAGACCAGACAGAGAACGGTCACTTCCCTGTCACTTCCCCGTCTACCACTCCTCCCTCAAACACAGCCCAATCAGAACACCAGGTCAAGAAGGGTCTTGGTTCGATCCAGGAAGTCTGTCCTGTCCCTCCATGAGGAAGGTCACGTCCAGGGGTTGCACAACTCATCTGGGTGTGGTATGTTGTATGTCTCTGAGGTACGATCTCAGCACCAGCCCCAGCCCCATTGTGAATTCCCCCTCAGCGGCACAGCCCTGCATTCTCAGAGGATGTAACCCCTCCCAAAGCAGTGGTGATACACACCTCTCATTCACCTACTTACCGTAAGACCTGAGATCTGGCCATGGGCCATGAACATGTGCTTCCTCCCTGGTCGAGAAGGGGGGGTGCCACAAAGAATTCAAGGAAGTGACCATTCCTTCCCCCAGCCAAGCGGACCTGAGGTAGGCTCCTATACTTGGCAGGTTCTAACACCTTACCAGCAAAACTCCTGTCTCAAAGGGGAAATATACACTACACAATGTGCCAAACAGTGAGTTCTAGCGTATGGTAACATCTTAGCCATTCCAGCTCACGGCACGGCAGAGTGAAAGGAAGGAGGAAGCTCGCTCAGTTCCTCACTTGTTCTTCCCTATATTTCAAAATCCAATCTTCCACAATTCCCTATCTATAATAAAACATTTCCTTAGACATCCTCTTTCCTGTCACCTTTCTGCAGTAGTTTCCAGTTATATCACCTCCCTGCATCCATCAATCAACCCCTCCCATCATTACGCTGCAGACAGTTTTTCATCTCATGATCACATCGCATGATCATATCAATGGTCATACAGTCATCTTGATTCCACAGTACCCATCCCTGCCCCTTCTGTCATCATTATTTCTCACATACTCTTTGCCTAGAGTACACATTATTTATTCCAACTCCACTTGGCCTGTCACCCTTAATCCCCCATTTCCAGTAACCTCTCTTCCTGGTTATGATATTTGTTAATTGTGGTAATAAATTAAGAGATGCAATATTTTTTTTATATATACACATTACTAGTCTAAAGTTTGGACACACCTACTGATTCAAGGGTTTCTCTTTATTTTTTACTAATAATAGTGAAGACATCAAAACTATGGAATAACACACATGGAATCATGTAGTAAACAAAAAAGGGTTTAAACAAATCAAAATATATTTTATATTTTTCAAAGTAACCATCCTTTGCCTTTGTAATGATGGGGCCGTGAGTCGGAAGCAGGTGCAGGTGAAACATTTTAGTAAAACCACAAAACCAAGAACATGACACTAACATAAGGCAGTACGCCGATACACAAGAACAATACCAACAGAGTGAGTGAACATGGGAGAGTGACATATAAAGGGGAAGAAATTCTGAAGGTAATGGAGTCCAGGTGTGAATCAGAATGATTAACAGGTGTGTGTAATGATGAATCCCAGGTGTGCGTAATGATGAATCCCAGGACCAGTGGTTAGTACTCTTGCGACGTTGTATGCCGGAGGAGCAGGAGCAGACGTGACAGTACCCCCCCTCTGACGTGCGGCTCCAGCCACAGGACGACACCGACGACCTTGAGGACGAGGAGCGGGTCGGTTAGCGAAGGTGATGTTGGGGTCCAGATTGTCCTCCAATGGAACCCAACACCAGCTGCTGCTCTGGGCCATACCCCTCCCAGTCCACCAGATACTGGAGCCGTCCCCCACCACGAAGGGAGTCCAGTAGGGATCTGACAGCATACGCCGGGCTCCCCTCGAAGTCCGGGGGGGGGGGGGGGTCTACCTCAACCACAAAAGGTAGTGTGGGATCTGGGTGTTTTAGCAAGGGGGCAGAGGTGAAATGCCCCTTTAGGAGACGAAAGGCCTCATCGGCTGCTGGAAACCAAACCAATCTACGAGGCCCACCCTTGAGGAGGGAGGTGAGTGTGGCGGAAAGTAAGTTCCTCATGAAGCGGCGGTTAAAGTAAGCAAACCCCAAAAACCGTTGTAACCCATTGATGGTGGTTGGGACTGGCCATGACCTTACCACATCTACCTTCTTGTCCTCCAACCTCACTCCTTGCGGGCTGATTTGGTAGCCCAAGAAGGAGACAGCCCTCTGGTGGAATTGGTACTTCTCCGACTTGACAGACAGGTGGTTAGCTAAGAGGCGTTCCAGGACTGCTCGAACGTGAGTGATGTGATCTTCCAGGTTGGTTGAGAAGATCAGGATGTCATCGATGTACACGATCACCTGACATCCGAGCATGTCCCTGAACACCTCGTTGATGAATGCCTGGAACACTGACGGAGCATTGGCTAAGCCAAAGGGCATAACCAAGTACTCATAGTGGCCAGTGCTGAACGCTTTGTTCCACTCATCCCCCTCCTGGATGTGAATGAGATTGTAGGAACTCTGCAGCTCCAGGGAGACAGGTAGCGTGGGTCTTGGAGAATACCTCCCTTAGATCCTGATATTCCTCTGGGAACTTGGGCTGGAGTGCAACCACAGGACTCTCAACTGATGTGGAACCACAGGGGACAGGAAAGCTTGTATTCTGGCATTCAAGTGACCAGTCAGGGATTCTCATCCTCGACCACGAGATGGTAGGGTCATGGTGCTGAAGCCAAGGTAAGCCTAGGATGATCTTGTGAACTGGTGATGAAGAAGGGCATGTTTTCCTGTTGATTGGGCTCCACAGTGAGGGTGAGTGGTTTGGTGATGTGTGTGAATGGTTCCAGATCTTAGAGCCCGACAGACAGTGTCACCAGCAAAGCACCTCCACACCATCACACCTCCTCCATGCTTCACAGTGTGAACTACACATGCAGAGATCATCCGTTCACCTACACCGCGTCTCACAAAGACTTGGCGGTTGGAACTAAAAATCTCAAATTTAGACTCATCAGACCAAGGACAGAATTCCACCGGTCTAATGTTCATTGCTCGTGTTTCTTGGCCCAAGAACATCTCTTCATCTTATTGGTGTCCTGTAGTAGTGGTTTCTTTGCAGCAATTCGACAACGAAGGCCTGATTCACGCAGTCTCCTCTTTACAGTTGATGTTGAGATGTGTCTGTTACTTGAACTCTGGGTCTTCCTTTCCTGTCCTCATGAGAGCCAGTTTCATCATAGCGCTTTATGTTTTTTGCGACTGCACTTGATATTCTTGATATTTTCTGGATTGACTGACATTCATGTCTTAATGATGGACTGTCTTTACTCATTGCTTATTTGAGCTGTTTTTGCCATAATATGAACTTGGCCTTTTACCAAATGGGGCTATCTTCTGTATACCACCCCTACCTTGTCACAACAAAACTGATTGGTTCAAACACATTAAGAAGGAAAGAAATTCCACAAATGCACTTTTAACAAGTCACAGCTGCTAATTGAAATGCATTCCAGGTGACTACCTCATGAAGCTGGTTGAGAGAATGCCAAGATTGTTCAGAGCTGTCATCAAAGCAAAGGGTGGCTTCTTTGAAGAATCTCAAATATAAAATATATTTAAATTTGTTTAACACTTATTTGGTTATTACATGATTTCATATTTTGTAGTTTTGATGTCTTTGCTATTATTCTACAATGTAGAAAATAGTTTTAAAAAATAAAGAAAAACCCTTGAATGAGTAGGTGTGTTCAAACTTTTGACAGGAACTGTACATTTTTTAACAACTGTATAAAATACAATCGAGGTGAGTGTGTTGAAATATACTTCTCCCATGGGCAAAGAAACTCAAAAGAGGTGATGATATTAATTAACCATTTTGATACTAATGTGCAAATTGTCCAAACAGATCCGGAAGGTAGAAGGATTCTTTTAAATATGTTATTGGAGCATAAACAGATTTGTCTCATTAATCTATGCAGTCCAAATTATGAATATATGTCATATTTTATCAAGTCTACAAGCAATACAAGACTCTATTATTATAGTGGGAGATTATAATACGCTTTTAAATACCTGAATGGGCCATAAAGGAAACCACACTACAAACTATCACCCTCATGCACTTAAGGGTGTCAATAATAATCATGGATATATTGTAACTGGTGGATAAATGGAGGCGTAAATATCCTGACAAAGTGAGATATACAGTGCATTCGGAAAGTATTCAGAACTTTTGTTACATTACAGCCCTATTCTAAAATGCATTAATGTCCTCATCAATCTACACACAACACCCCATAATGAGCAAAAACAGGTTTTTAGAATGATTGCATATTTATTAGAAATAAAACAGAAATACCTTACTTACATAAGTATTCAGACCCTTTGCTATGACACCCGAAAATGAGCTCAGGTGCATCCTGTTTTCATATTTTTTTCTCTACTGTGTTACTAACTGACTTGTTAATTGTTTACTCCATGTGTAACTCTGTGTTGTCTGTTCACACTGCTATGCTTTATCTTGGCCAGGTTGCAGTTGTAAATGAGAACTTGTTCTCAACTAGCCTACCTGGTTAAATAAAGGTGAAATAAAAAATAAAAAATAAAAATCATCCTTGAGATGTTTCTGCAACTTCATTGAAGTCCACCTGTGGTAAATTCAATTGAAGGTCCCAGAGTCGACAGTGCATGTCAGAGCAAAAGCCAAGCCATGAGGTAGAAGGAATTGTCCGTACAGCTCTGAGACAAAACTGTGTCAAGGCACATATCTGGGGAAAGGGTACCAAACAATGCATGCAGCATTGAAGGTCCACAAGAACACAGTGGCCTCCATCATTCTTAAATGGAAGAAGTTTGGAACCACCAAAACTCTTCCTAGAGCTGTCCGCCTGGCCAAACTGAGCAATCAGGGGAGAAGGACCTTAGTCAGGGAAGTGACCAAGAACCCGATGGTCACTCTGACAGAGCTCCAGAGTTCCTCTGTGGTGATAGTAGAACCTTCCAGAAGGACAACCATCTCTGCAGCACTCCACCAATCAGGCCTTTACTTTAGAGTGGCCAGACAGAAACCACTCCTCAGTAAAAGGCACACTTAGAGTTTTCCAAAAGTCACCTAAAGATTCTCAGACCATGAGAAACAAGATTCTCTAGTCCGATAAAAACAAGATTGAACTCTTTGACCTGAATGCCAATTTCACGTCTGGAGGAAACCTAGCACCCAGCATGTTGGTGGCAGCATCATGCAGCAGGGATGTTTTTCAGCGGCAGGAACTGGGAAACTAGTCAGGATCGAGGGAAAGATGAATGGAGAAAAGTACAGAGAGATCCTTGATGAAAACCTGATGCAGAGCGCTCAGGTCCTCAGACTGGGGTGAAGGTTCTCCTTCCAACAGGACAATGACCCTAAGTACACAGCCAAGACAATGCAGGTGTGGCTTGGGACAAGTCTCTGAATGTCCTTGAGTGGCCCAGGCGGATACCGGACTTGTACCCGATTGAACATCTCTGGAGAGACCTGAAAATAGCTGTGCAGCGACGCTCTCCATCCAAACTGAAAGAGCTTGAGAGTATCTGCAGAGAAGCATGGGAGAAACTCCCCCAAATACAGGTGTGCCAAGCTTGTAGCGTCATACCCAAGAAGACTCAAGGCTGTAATCGCTGCCAAAGGTGCTTCAACAAAGTACTGAGTAAAGTGTCTGAATACTTATGTAAAGGTGATATTTCAGTTTGTTGTTTTTTTATAAATTTGCAGAAATGTATAATTATGTTTTTGCTTTGTCATTGTGGGGTTGTGTGTAGATTGATGAGGGAAAAAAATGGTGAAAAAAACAATTGAATCAATTTTAGAATAAGGCTATAATGTAACAAATTGTGGGAAAAATCAGTCAAGGGGTTTGCACCCTCGACAACCACTGTGATTATTATTATTTGACCCTGCTGGTCATTTATGAACATTTGAACATCTTGGCCATGTTCTGTTATAATCTCCACCTGGCACAGCCAGAAGAGGACTGGCCACCCCTCATAGCCTGTTCCTCTCTAGGTTTCTTCCTAGGTTTCGGCCTTTCTAGGGAGTTTTTCCTAGCCACCGTGCTTCTACACCTGCATTGCTTGCTGTTTGGGGTTTTAGGCTGGGTTTCTAGTGATTCCATGTCTATGTATATATGGCAGCAGCCTCTAAGGTGCAGCGTTGAGTAGCCGGGTGGTAGTCGGCTAGTGATGGCTATTTAACAGTCTGATGGCCTTGAGATAGAAGAAGTAAGTAAAACACGTGTAATAGAAGAAGATAGAAGAAGTAAAACAAGTGTAATGTATTATAAAAATAAAGCAAACTGGATGGAATATGGGGAAAAATGCACCAAAGTCTTTTTCAATCTTCAACACAGAAATGCTACCAAGAATAATTTACTGAAACTTGTTACAAATGACGGAGTCACCCATGATTCACCAAACAACATTTTGATAGGAAGCAAAGTACTTTAAGCATATGTTTTTGTTTCAGTCTCCTCCATTTCCAACTAACGGAAGTTAATTGTAAGTATTTTGTTCTATGAATAATTTCAAATTAACAGCTGTACAGAAAGACTCATGTGAAGGCCAAATTACAGAGGATGAATTTCTTGACGCAATTAAAGCATTCAACCAGCATTCATACCAGTTTAGGTATATCACACCTTTTTGATGTTCTCAGAGGACCTTTATTAGCATGTTTTAACCATTCCTATGCAAATGTAGATGATCAGATACTCAAAAAGAAGGTCTGATTGAATTATTACTGAAGCAGGACCCAAGTGGTAAATATAAAGATCCAGTCCATTTAAAAAATTTGAGGCCCCCAAACTGATACTTCAGTTTTTTTTATTTTATAAATTTGCTAAAATCTATAATTGTGTTTTTGCTTTGTCATTATGCAAAAATTCTAGCAAAATGCATAGCGCATAGAATTGAAACGGTATTGTTGGATATTATTCATACTAATCAGACAGGTTTTTTACGTGGACGATACATTGGAGATAATATAAGACAAGTACAGGAAACAATAGAACACTATGAAATATCTGTGAAACCAGGCCTGGTATTCATAGTTGACATTTTAAAAGGCGCTTTACAGTACGACTAGGATTTATACAGTGCCTTGCGAAAGTATTCGGCCCCCTTGAACTTTGCGACCTTTTGCCACATTTCAGGCTTCAAACATAAATATATAAAACTGTATTTTTTTGTGAAGAATCAACAACAAGTGGGACACAATCATGAAGTGGAACGACATTTATTGGATATTTCAAACTTTTTTAACAAATCAAAAACTGAAAAATTGGGCGTGCAAAATGATTGTTTCCTGTACAATGGGTTAAAGTTGGGTTAAAGTTATGTATAGTAACCCTAGGTGTAAAATAGTAAATAATGGCTACTTCTCCGAAAGTATTAAACTGTCAAGAGGAGTTAAACAAGGTTGTCCATTATCGGAATATCTATTTAATATGGCCATCGCAATGTCAGCTATTAAAATCAGATCCAACAACAATATCAAGGGCCTAGAAATCCAGGGCTTAAAAACAAAGGTACGCTGATGATTCATGTTTTCTCTTAAATCCACAATTTGGATCCTTCCACAACCCCATAGAGGATCTAGATACTTTTTCTAACCTCTCTGGATTACAAACAAATTATGAGAAGCGATAGATTATGATACTATATTACATATTGGATCACTAGATTTGATCTATTGTATTATTGACTGTTCGTTTGTTTATTCTATGTGTAACTCTGTGTTGTTGTTTGTGTCGCATAGCTTTCCTTAATCTTGGCCAGGTCACAGTTGTAAATGAGAACTTGTTCTCAACTGGCCTACTTGATTAAATAAAATTTAAAAAAGACTTTTACATTACTGTGTGGTTTACCAATAAAATGGTTGGAGAGTGAAGGACATACTCGGTATTCATATCCCGAAAATAAGGAAATTACCTCACTACAATACATTTGAATAGAAAATGAGCAAAAATAGATAAGATCTTGCTACCTTGGAAAGGAAAATATTTGTGGAAAAATCACCACGATTAACTCTTTAGCCATATCCCAGTTTACCCATTTGCTTATGGCCATGCATACACCTACTGAAGCAACTTATTTTTTTAATTATATGAGCAGAAAATATTCTATTTTATTTGGAACTGCAAGCCAGGCAAACTTAAATAGGCATATTTATATAATGAATAGGAATTTGGAGGGCATTAATCCTTTTTCTCAATTTCCACCTGACTGACGTGCCCAAAGTAAACTGTCTGTTGCTAAGGCCTTAAGCCAGGATATGCATATAATGGGTACCATTGGAAAGAAAACACGTTGAAGTTTGTAGAAATGTTAATTATAACACAATAGATATGGTAGGAGAAAATCCAAAGAAAAACCAACCAGATTTTTCTTTTTGAGAGAGCCCATGCTCTTTCAATGGACAGTATAGGGAAATAATTAAATCTAGCTCCCAGTATGCAATTCCTATGGCTTCCAACTCTGTGTTCAAGGTTTCAGGCTTGTTTCTTCCAAAACGAGTAAGAAATATGAGTTTTAGTACTGCGACACACTATTGGAAATAGTTCTTTCCGTATTAAATATTATAGTTTTATTACATTTTAGGGTATCTGAGGAGTCAATAGAAATGTATTTTGACTTGTTTTAACAAAGTTTAGCGTTAGATTTTTGGATTCCTTTCTCTGCATGTTGAACGAGTCGATTACTCAAATTGATGGCGCCAACTAAACTGACTTTTTGGGATATAAAGAAGGATTTTATCTAACAAAATGACACTACATGTTATAGCTGGGACCCTTTGGATGACAAATCAGAGGAAGATTTTCAAAAAGTAAGTGAATATTTAATCGCCATTTGTGAATTTATGCCGTTGGAAAAACATTTTTATGTGAGGCGCTGTCCTCAAACAATTGCATGGCATGCTTTGCTGTAATGGCTACTGTAAATTGGACAGTGAAGTTAGAATAACAAGAATTTAAGCTTTCAACCAATATAAGAGACTTGCATGTACCTACCTACATGTTTAATATCCATAATTTTTATGATTATTTATTTTAATTGCGCGCCCTCCAGTTTGTTTGCTATGATTCCCAATTGGAGGCAGCTGGCTATCGTTGTCTCTAATTGGGGATCATATTTAAGTAGCATTTCTTTCCACCTGTGTTTTATGGGATATTGTTTTGAGTTAGTGTATGTTACACCTCTTTGTTACGGTTCGTTGTTTGTTTCAATCTTTCTTTGTTGATTTGTGAGTTTCTAATAAATAATATGTGGAAACCATATCGCGCTGCAGCTTGGTCCGATAATTATTCCAGCGAACGTGTTTTTGGTCGAACATTCAGGAATGGCTGAATAATTGCAACATTTACCTGGAGGTAACTCTGAAAATAGCACTGCTGGGTGATTTAAAAAGTCATAGTCAATCGACCAATAATATAATAATACTCTTAGCAAAAACAATCTTCCATTTACAATCTGTAGAAACTATGAGAATAGAAAGGTTCAGAACTTTTGTGAAACATCATATATGGCACAGAGAAATCAAACAAGACAATCACAAAGACAGGTGACACAGATCATGGTGTGACAATGGTAGAGTTACTTTAAAAAAATTCAGCAATTTGTCAAATGTCAGTGATTATATATTATCTTTGACTGATCTGAGGTCGTAAAGAATACTGAAAGAATGGGATAGGTGAAAACAATATTGCAGATACCGTTCACTTTTTAGCTTTCACCTATCCAGATGGATTGGGACAAATGTTATTGTCTGTATGCACACACATGTAACCAGAGAACATGAATGTCCAGGGAATCCCCATTTTCTTAACAGAGAGGCCACTGGTCAACATGGAGTCTAGACTGTTATTGACCATTCCCAAAGCCCGCTCCACAGTGAAGGGTCCCCTGCAGGCTCCGGGCCCCAGAGAGCAGGAAGTTTACGGCTAGCCATGGTCAGCCTGAAGCCTAAAGAGTGTCTGTCTTTGTTCCAGAGAGCAAAGGGGCTTTGTTCTGCAATAACAAAAATGATCCCTAAAACAGGAGTGAGGAAGAAAGTCTCAGGATTGTTTGATAGTTAGTGATGGTTGAAGACCCTGGAGAAAACAAAGCTCTGGAGTCCATTACAGCACAGTCAGTAAGCTTACAATACCAGGTCTCACAAAAAGCCATTGTGTCGGAATGTTTATTACAAATAAATCTTTTAGCATTTCTATTTCAATTTTTCTACTCAGTCAGGTCAACCAGCAGACGGATATCTCATGTGCTCATGTGTGTGTTGTTCTTTGCAAACCGCAGGCTGATTTACATGCATTGTATCTCCGGTGTAAGTCCCTCTGTGGAAGGGCACTGTGTGTGTTGAAAGTCCACTGCAAAACACTGCAGTTTGTGTTCCCTGGATAAGACCCCAGTTCAACTGAATTGCGATGATATGAAAAGGTACATACACAATGTGCAGTGCAGTGTCCAGAGGCAATGAAACTACCTTCTCATTGGGAGAGGCTAAAGGTCATCATCAGCCCTAGACATATTTCTATGTGTCTAACTGAACAAAATCCTGTGTAAAAACTAGCAGCCTGGGGATTCAGGTATTATATATGGGCGAGTGGGGTATGTTCAGCCGTTCTTTACATTCAGCATTACTACGTCAAGGGAAACATAGTGTTCTTTCTAACAAGATATCTACATAGACACTGAGTGTACAAAACTTTAGGAACACCTGATATTTTAATGACATAGACCAGGACTGCCCAACCCTCTTCCTGGAGATCTACAGTCCTGTGGGTTTTCAGTCCAACCCTAATTTAACACACCTGATTCTACTAATTAGCTGCTCAACAAGACCTTAACTAGCTGAATCAGATACTCTAAATGAGGGTTGGACTGAACACCTACAGGACAGTAGATCTCCATGAAGAGGGTTGGGCAGCCCTGACATAGACTGACCAGGTAAAAGCTACGATCCCTTACTGATGTCACCTGTTAAATCCACTTCAATCAGTGTAGATGAAGGGAAGGAAACAGGTTAAAGAATAATTTTTAAGCCTTGAGACAATTGAGATTGTGTATGTGGGCCATTCAGAGGGTGAATGGGCAAGACAAAACATATAAGTTCCTTTGAACAGGCCAGGCACACCGGTTTGAGTGTGTCAAGAACTGCAACGCTGCTGGATTTTTCAAACTCAATAGTTTCCCGTGTGTATAAAGAATGGTTCCCCACCCAAAGGACATCCAGCCAACTTGAAGCACTGGAGTCAACATGGGCCAGCATCCCTGTGGAATGCTTTCGACAACTTGTGGAGTCCATGCCCCGACGAGCTGTTCTGAGGGCAAAAAGGGGTGCAACTCAATGTTCCTAACATTTTGTTCACTCAGTGTATTTCAGGATGTTGTGAATCCCTGGAAAAGTCAGAATTCATGTAAACCTAACAGTTTTCAAAAACATAGCTTGTCCAAAATAAAGTGGTCTCTTGGCACAACTTACCCCGGGTATGGGTTAAGTTGACCATAGGGACAGGGTAAGTTGAGCCGCCTTGGGGTAAGTGGGTAGGGGCTTCCTATGACAGTTGATGCTGGTAGATACATGTTTAATGGAATGGGGGTGTGGTATATTGTATATATTAAATGTGTGCCTACATTTAGATATAGATCTCTCTGTTCAATGTAACTTACCCTTCCATTTCTTGAACAGGTGTCTGGGCCAGTTCGTGGGCAAGTCCTTTGCATTTGAGGCTACTAAGCCCATGAAACTGGTCTGCGAGATTCTTGATATGTTTAGCAAGCTCAGACTCCATGTCATCAGATAAGACCTTTTGTTTCTCTGCTAGTCTATCGCAGCCTCTCTTTCACACAGGTACATTTTTATTTTATGTTAATATACCTCTTCAGTGTCATAAGGCCTATTTTTTTTCCATCCCTTGCAGCTGCTCAAATGGATTTCTTCCCATCTCTCTCTTCCTTGGCTGATCTCTCAATAACCTCATGGGGGGCCAGACCCCTGCTTGTGTTATGTTTGTGTACACGTGGCATGATAATGTCTGCTCTGTACAAACAAAAATGAGTTCACATGCATGACACATTGCAAAAATACTATGCATATTATGCATAAAAATGACTAAATGTAATCATCATTTGCATGGGGTATGGTGACCATTGGCTCAACTTGCCCAAGGGCAAACATTTTGACTATATTAGCCCACACAGCTACAAGGATGCACTTTCATGCCAGGTTTATGACCTCATATTGAAGCTTATAGAGACCCCAATTGATGTGCAAAACAATCTTAAAACAATTTACTTTGGTTTAGATACAAGCATCATGAAACCTATAGTATAGTACACATTGATTTCACTTTGTGAAAATATGTTTTTTGGTCTTAAGATTGCATACCACTTTCCCCTTGTGATTTCTTCCTTCACAGACTCCTTTAAATTATGACCTCTTCCTTAAAGATTTGATCACATGATTCGTTTTGTGTATGGTTTCCTAGAAACAAGGGGTGGCTCAACTAACCCTTTGGCTGGACATTCTCCCCCACTGAGCAAAGATGAACTGCTGTGAGAAAATGCCCCGAACTATTTACATTTGTATGCGTTTTCTCTGAAAATCTCTGCAACTGGTAGCCCAAGATTTATTAGACACCTCCTGCACAGTTCATCTTTATCTCTAACACACTACATGATAAATAAGGCCTTTCATCTGGTGATTTATGTGGACTATGTGAGAAGCGTTAAGTGCAGTTGTGGGGCTGTAACTCCCTGACACAGGAGACAGTACTAGAGTGAGAGAGACTTGTTCATTCAGACAGAGGGAAAAGAGGTGAATCAGTGTTTTTACAGAAATCACTATCTCCCCACACCAACACCATCCTCACATATATAGAGAGAAACCCTTTTCATATAATTCACCAAATCATTTATCAGTCAACCAAGCCTCCCAAACACCAACAATATTCCTTGCTTTTCTGTCATTTTCCAAGAGTGTATCAAGACAGGGGCCGCTCTCTAATGGTCACAAAGAGTGTAGACAGGTGTCAAGTGAAGTCATGCTGAGCCGTGACTCTCGTGTCCTTTGAAAGCCCTCGGCGTGGAGTGGAAGGACCAAATGGAGAGCCAAAGCAGAAACATCTGTGGTGTAAAGTCATCTTTTTTTAGCATTGTACATTTTTGACATTTTTATGTTAAAGACTGAAACCCTGTCGCACCATATCTCACCGAAAGACCTGTCCATTGTTTTGATCAACAGCAGAAGGCGCATCGTCTCCATCTCTGAGATGTGTCCCAGGGCTGTGGAATCATGCTCTATAAATAAGGCCTGTGAAGTGCTGCAGAACACTCAGCCTTGACTCCTACCATGCAGTAAAATAGCTACCACAGATGATATTGATCTGTGAACAGACACCACTCCTAGTGACAGAGACAGATAGGTAATTCCCTACCAATGGCCTTGAATGAGAATGGGCAACATCCCATTCTAATAAACTAGCTACATGGAAAACCTCTAGTGTTCTCATTCATCCCTTTAATGTCCAACAATAAAACAAATGCAAATTAAATATATATATATATATATATATATACAGTGCCTTGCGAAAGTATTCGGCCCCCTTGAACTTTGCGACCTTTTGCCACATTTCAGGCTTCAAACATAAAGATATAAAACTGTATTTTTTTGTGAAGAATCAACAACAAGTGGGACACAATCATGAAGTGGAAAGACATTTATTGGATATTTCTAACTTTTTTAACAAATCAAAAACTGAAAAATTGGGCGTGCAAAATTATTCAGCCCCTTTACTTTCAGTGAAGCAAACTCTCTCCAGAAGTTCAGTGAGGATCTCTGAATGATCCAATGTTGACCTAAATGACTAATGATGATAAAAACAATCCACCTGTGTGTAATCAAGTCTCCGTATAAATGCACCTGCACTGTGATAGTCTCAGAGGTCCGTTAAAAGCGCAGAGAGCATCATGAAGAACAAGGAACACACCAGGCAGGTCCGAGATACTGTTGTGAAGAATTTTTAAGCCGGATTTGGATACAAAAATATTTCCCAAGCTTTAAACATCCCAAGGAGCACTGTGCAAGCGATAATATTGAAATGGAAGGAGTATCAGACCACTGCAAATCTACCAAGACCTGGCCGTCCCTCTAAACTTTCAGCTCATGAAAGGAGAAGACTGATCAGAGATGCTGCCAAGAGGCCCATGATCACTCTGGATGAACTGCAGTGATCTACAGCTGAGGTGGGAGACTCTGTCCATAGGACAACAATCAGTCGTACATTGCACAAATCTGGCCTTTATGGAAGAGTGGCAAGAAGAAAGCCATTTCTTAAAGATATCCATAAAAAGTGTTGTTTAAAGTTTGCCACAAGCCATCTGGGAGACACACCAAACATGTGGAAGAAGGTGCTCTGGTCAGATGAAACCAAAATTGAACTTTTTGGCAACAATGCAAAACGTTATGTTTGGCGTAAAAGCAACACAGCTGAAAACACCATCCCCACTGTCAAACATGGTGGTGGCAGCATCATGGTTTGGGCCTGCTTTTCTTCAGCAGGGACAGGGAAGATGGTTAAAATTGATGGGAAGATGGATGGAGCCAAATACAGGACCATTCTGGAAGAAAACCTGATGGAGTCTGCAAAAGACCTGAGACTGGGACGGAGATTTGTCTTCCAACAAGACAATGATTCAAAACATAAAGCAAAATCTACAATGGAATGGTTCAAAAATAAACATATCCAGGTGTTAGAATGGCCAAGTCAAAGTCCAGACCTGAATCCAATCGAGAATCTGTGGAAAGAACTGAAAACTGCTGTTCACAAATGCTCTCCATCCAACCTCACTGAGCTCGAGCTGTTTTGCAAGGAGGAATGGGAAAAAATTTCAGTCTCTCGATGTGCAAAACTGATAGAGACATACCCCAAGCGACTTACAGCTGTAATCGCAGCAAAAGGTGGCGCTACAAAGTATTAACTTAAGGGGGCTGAATAATTTTGCACGCCCAATTTTTCAGTTTTTGATTTGTTAAAAAAGTTTGAAATATCCAATAAATGTCGTTCCACTTCATGATTGTGTCCCACTTGTTGTTGATTCTTCACAAAAAAATACAGTTTTATATCTTTATGTTTGAAGCCTGAAATGTGGCAAAAGGTCGCAAAGTTCAAGGGGGCCGAATACTTTCGCAAGGCACTGTATATATATATATATATTGTTTTGCACAGGAAACTTGGGGGGGGCTAAATAAAACCACCAGCGGGCCAAATTCGGTTGAGGTACCCTGCCTTAGCACATCATTCAATCCCTTAATGTCTGCCTGTGTGACATATTGTTCTGCCACCAGCACAGTACAATTCTGGCATGTCCAGGCAAACCACTGGGATAGGTCACATCACATACATGGTGGATGTGATTTCACATGTTGACCATAAGATGGCACTCTGACACCTACTTGAGTACAAACAAGAAACACGTGTTCATTTGGGGTACCAAACGCAATCTAAACATTCCTGGGACCGGTTTCCCAAAAGTATCTTAAGGTTAAGTTCATCGTTAGAGTAGGATCCTATGGTTCTACGATTAACTTAGCCTTAAGATGCTTTTGGGAAACCGGGCCCTGTCTTACCATTGAAACACTTCAACATATCATTGTTTTCATATCATTGTTATTAAGGGTGTTTATTCTGAAAATGCCATTGCAATTTAAACTAAAAGTGACCAATGCAATATTTCCAAGTATGCCAGTATTATGTTAACTGATATTGAATATATAGGAAAGGTATTTTTAATTGTCACTAAAAGGTACATTGATTTCATTTTAATTATCATGTTACAAAAACTGTCTGAGCCTAATTCCCTGCCAGGAGCAATGAGGTACACTGCACTGTGATTAAACACAATTCAAACTCTTAATTGCTTATCCAAAATGTTTGGAAAACAGCCGCTATTTTAAATTCTCAAAATATGCCATTGTTGGGGGGAAAGGGAGTAGGACAAAGCACCATGCAGGCTTTTACTGTAAATCTGAATAATTGACTCTCAGTGAAGATTCCAACACACACAGTGTTGTCAATTTAGACCAATTATTCTAATGATGATTGACAGGTATCCTCCTATTATTCATAATAACCCTAATAATATCCCTAACGGCCCTAATAACGTGAATAACTTGATGAGTAGCTAGTTCAGAGCACAGTCGGATTAATGATGATGGACATATTAACCCTAATATTCTGATCAGTTGCTTGTCAACTCAAAGCAGCACTGATTATTGATCAATTAATCAATTAATGCCGCAACATCAGTCCTGGTAATCAGGTGAGCCGCTTTATAAGGCTAACCATTGGGGTCAGTGCTCAGTGGGTATCTCAGAGTATCCCAGTACCACCTTCCCAGGACCCCTCAAGGATTACCCACGTACACCCACAGACTCAGCAACCATGAAAGGCACAGAGGGACCCAAATTCTATATCCCTATGTCCAACGCTATAGGAGTGGTGTGGAGCCCCTATGAGTTACTTCAGTACTACCTGGCTGAGCCCTGGGACTATGCATGTCTGTCCTCATACATGTTCTTCCTCATCAGCGCCTGCTTTCCCATCAACTTCCTCCCACTCTACGTCACCATGAAACACCATGAAACACAAGAAGCCGGGTGGTAATGACCGAGTGTGGTGGTAATGACAGAGTGTTGTGGTAATGACAGCGTGTGGTGGTAATGACAGAGTGTGGTGGTAATGACAGAGTGTTGTGGTAATGACAGAGTGTTGTGGTAATGACAGAGTGTGGTGGAAATGACAGTGTTGTGGTAATGACAGTGTGGTGGAAATGACATTGCATATAAAACTGTGAAAAACATTTTAATGACACAATTGTACATGTTGAATTCTTTTGAATATATAGAACACACCATTCAAAACCTCAAAAAACAAAGATTACAAAGCATATTTTAGAAACATTTTGGGATTCATTGCATTAGACAGAAATACATGTACAAGGTTGGAAACACTGGCTGAAATGAAACAAAATATTGTACACTGGCTGCAGTATATTGATTCCGACTCATGAGACAGGTGTGTGCTCACTCAGGTAGGTCATCATTCTGTAGCTGTAAGACTTCAGGTGAGTGTGTTTCTTGACAGGTATGACTCCATGACCACATCTTTCTGGATAGTTGATCTGCTGTTTCTTTGGTTTATTTTCCATTGCCGCCTTTTTTTCTATTTTTTCTCACTGGGAAAGTTGTGAAATGGGTTTCAGTTCAGCACTTTCTTTGCTCTTGAGGTATCTTTCTTTTTGTTTCTTAAAATACTCCTGGTATCTTATAGGATCTTGTTTTGATTTAGTTTATATATACTAAATACCTGCTCGTCAAACATCTCATTCCAAAATCATGGCCATTAATATGTAGTTGGTCCCCCCTTTGCTGCAATAACAGTCTCCACTTTTCTGGGAAGGCTTTCCACTAGATGTTGGAACATTGCTGTGGGGACTTGCTTCCATTCAGCCACAAGAGCATTAGTGAGCTCGGGCACAGATGTTGACGAATAGGCCTGGCTCACAGTCAGTTTCAATTCATCCCAAAGGCGTTCGATGGAGTTGAGGTCAGGGCTCTGTGCACTCCAGTCAAGTTCTTCCACACCAATCTCAACAAACCATTTCTGTATGGACCTTACATTGTGCATGGGGGCATTGTCATGTTGAAGCTGGAGACTTATACCTCCCTCCCTAACTAAGCATCAGCTGTCAGAGCAGCTTACCGATCATTGCACCTGTACATAGCCTATCTGTAAATAGTCCACCCAACTACCTCATCCTCATATTTATTTTTTGCTCCTTTGCACCCCAGTATCTCTACTTGCGCATTCATCTTCTGCACATCTATCACTCCAGGTTTTAATTGCTAAATTGTAATTATTTTGGCACTATGGACAATTTGCCTTACCTCCCTAATCTTACTAAATTTTCACACACTGTATATAGACTTTTCAATAGTGTTATTGACTGTACATTTGTTTATCCCATGTGTAATTCTGTGTTGTTTGTGTCGCACTGCTTTGCACTATCTTGGCCAGGTAACAGTTGTAAATGAGAACTTGTTCTCAACTGGCCTACCTGGTTAAATAAAGGTAAAATAAAATACATTTAAAAAAATGTAGGAAAGGGCTTTCCAAAAACTGTTGCCACAGAGTTTGAAGCACAGAATCGTCTAGAATGTTATTGTATGCTGTAGGTTAAGATTTCCCTTCACTGGAACTAAGGGGCCTAGTCCGAACCATGAAAAAAATCCCCAGACCATTATTCATCCTCCACTAAACATTACAGTTGGTACTACGCATTGGGGCAGTTTGCGTTCCCCTGGCATCCGCCAAACCCAGATTCGTCCATTGGACTACCAGATGGTGAAGTGTGATTCATCACTCCAGAGAACGCATTTACACTGCTACAGAGTCGAATGGCACTGAGATTTACACCACTCCAGCCGAAGCTTGGCATTGCGCATGTTGATCTTATGCTTGTGTGCGGTTGCTCGACCATGGAATTTCATGAAGCTCCCAACTAACAGTTCTTGTACTGACATTGCTTCCAGAGGCAGTTTGGAACTGGTTAGTGAGTGTTGCAACCGAGGACAATTTTTACACGATATGTGCTTCAGTACTGTTCTGTGAGCTTGTGTGACCTACCACTTCACGGCTCAGCAGTTATTGCTCTTAAACGTTTCCACTTCACAACAGCACTTACAGTTGACCGGGGCAGCTCTAGTTGACCGGGGCAGCTCTAGTAGCTGCTGCCAAAGCAGCAGCTATTCTTCCTGGGGTCCAGCAAAATTAAGGCAGTTTATACAATTTTAAAAACATTACAATACATTCACAGATTTCACAACACACTGTGTGCCCTCAGGCCCCTAGTCCACCTCTACCACATATCTACAGTACTAAATCCATGTGTATGTATAGTGTGTGTATGTGTGTGTGTGTGTCTGTGTGTGTGTGTGTGTGCCAATGTTTGTGTTGCTTCACAGTCCCCGCTGTTCCATAAGGTGTTTTTTATCTGTTTTTTAAATCTAATTTTACTGCTTGAGTCAGTTACTTGATGTGGAATAAAGTTCCAGGTAGTCATGGCTCTATGTAGTACTGTGTGCCTCCCATAGTCTGTTATGGACTTGGACTGTGAAGAGACCTCGTGGCATATGCATGGGTGTCCGAGCTGTGTGCCAGTAGTTTAGACAGACAGCTCGGAGCATTCCACATGTCAATACCTCTCATAAATAAAAGTAGTGATGAAATAAATCTCTCCTCCACTTTCAGCCAGGAGAGATTGACATGCATATTATTAATATTAGCTCTCTGTGTACATCCAAGGGCCAGCCGTGCTGCCTTGTTCTGAGTTGGAATTGGAATTTTCGTAGGTCCTGACGACACGACTGAACAGTAGTCAAAGTGCAAAAACCAAGCCATGAGGTCTAAGGAATTGTCCGTCGAACTCCGAGACAGGATTGGTTCGAGGCACAGATCCAGGGAAGGGTACCAAAAAATGTCTGCAGCTTTGATGGTCCCCAAGGACACAGTGGCCTGCATAATTTTTAAGGTAGAGTGGCCAGACGGAAGCCACTACTCAGTAAAAGGCACATTACAGCCCACTTGGAGTTTGCCAAAAGCCACCTAAAGGACTCTCAGACCATGAGAAACAAGATTATCTGGCCTGAATGACAAGCGAAATCTGGCACCATCACTACAGTGAAGCATGGTGGTGGCAGCATCATGCTCTGGGGATGTTTTTCAGTTGCAGGGACTGGGAGACTAGTCAGGATCAAGGGAAAGATGAACGGAGCAAAGTACAGAGAGATCCTTGATGAAAACCTTCTCCAGAGCTCTCAGGACCTCAGACTGGGGTGAAGGTTCACCTTCCAACAGGACAACAACCCTAAGCACACAGCCAAGACAATGCAGTTGTGGCTTCGGGACAAATCTCTGAATGTCCTTGAGTGGCCAGCCAGAGCCTTGACTTGAACCCGATTGAACACCTGAAAATAGCTGTGCAGCGATGCTTCCCATTCAACCTGACAGAGCTTGAGAGGATCTGCAGAGAAGAATGGGAGAAACTCCCCCAATACAGGTGTGCCAAGCTTGTAGCGTCATACCCAAGAAGACTCAAGGATGTAATCACTGCCAAAGGTCCTCCAACAAAATACTGAGTAAAGGGTCTGAATACTTATGGAAATGTGATATTTCCATTTTTTATTTGTAATACATTTGAAAAATGCTCTACAAACCTGTTTTTGCTTTGTCATTATGAGGTATTTGCTTGTAGATTGATGAGGAAAAAAACATTCAATCCGTTTTAGAATAATGCTATAACTTAACAATGTGGAAAAAGCCAAGGGGTCTGAATACTTACAGAATGCACTTGTCCTCTCCTTGGTTGATTTAGGGGGCATCTAATAGAATAAATACAAATTAATAATCATAGTAAGTCACATAAATGGATATCAAAATCACTCAATCATCCTAACATAATAGAAAATGTAATGGTCTTACTTAGCAAATAAGTGTTCAGTTTCAACTTAACCATGAACATATATGTAACTTGCATCTTTTCAGGTCCTAAGGTAAGTAAAAATGGATCAAATAATACATTTTGTCATTACCATCCCATTCTGTCCTTAATCATCACTGTGATTCTGTGGTGGTAATGATGTGTGGTGGGAATTCAATTTTTACAGTATTTGGTCATAAATAGCAGGGATTCTAGCATGCTAACTCCAGTTGAGCGTACAATGTTTCCTAAATACACACAATTATAACAATTGCACAAATCTAACATAATTTGATGAAATTATAGCCTATTTGGTAATGACTTACTACTCAAGTCATATTTACCTTTGTTTTGGTATAATTTCCCAACATAAAAAATGTGAATGTCCCTCCATGACATCAATGTGCTCCACGGTCACTATTCATATCCATGGTAACCAAGTACATAAAGTTTTGAAAAATGTTATTATCATGTAATTTGCTTGTCGTGGTGGTAATGACACAATACTTGGACACGACTGTATTTTGTGTAAAAAAAAGTAACCAATGGCTTACTCACATATAATACAGTGGGGCAAAAAAGTAATTTTCATCATAGGTACACTTCAACTATGACAGGCAAAATGAGAAAAAAAATCCAGAAAATCACATTGTAGGATTTTTAATGAATTTATTTGCAAATTATGGTGGAAAATAAGTATTTGGTCACCTACAAACAAGCAAGATTTCTGGCTCTCACAGGCCTGTAACTTCTTCTTTAAGAGGCTCCTCTGTCCTCCACTCGTTACCTGTATTAATGGCACCTGTTTGAACTTGTTATCAGTATAAAAGACACCTGTCCACAACCTCAAACAGTCACACTCCAAACCACTATGGCCAAGACCAAAAAGCTGTCAAATGACACCAGAAACAAAATTGTAGACCTGCACCAGGCTGGGAAGACTGAATCTGCAATAGGTAAGCAGCTTGGTTTGAAGAAATCAACTGTGGGAGCAATTATTAGGAAATGGAAGACTTACAAGACCACTGATAATCTCACTCGATCTGGGGCTCCAGGCAAGATCTCACCCCGTAGGGTCAAAATGATCACAAGAACGGTCAGCAAAAATCCCAGAACCACACGGGGGGACCTAGTGAATGACCTGCAGAGAGCTGGGACCAACGAAACAAAGCCTACCATCAGTAACACACTACGCCGCCAGGGACTCAAATCCTGCAGTGCCAGACGTGTCCCCCTGCTTAAGCCAGTACATGTCCAGGCCCATCTGAAGTTTGCTAGAGAGCATTTGGATCATTTGGAGCATTTGGATCCAGAAGAAGATTGGGAGAATGTCCTATGGTCAGATGAAACCAAAATATAACTTTTTGGTAAAAACTCAACTCGTCGTGTTTGGAGGACAAAGAATGCTGAGTTGCATTCAAAAAACACCATACCTACTGTGAAGCATGGGGGTGGAAACGTCATGCTTTGGGGCTGTTGTTCTGCAAAGGGACCAGGACGACTGATCCGTGTAAAGGAAAGAATGAATGGGGCCATGTATCGTGAGATTTTGAGTGAAAACCTCCTTCCATCAGCAAGGGCTTTGAAGATGAAACGTGGCTGGGTCTTTCAGCATGACAATGATCCCAAACACACCGCCCGGGCAACGAAGGAGTGGCTTCGTAAGAAGCATTTCAAGGTCCTGGAGTGGCCTAGCCAGTCTCCAGATCTCAACCCCATAGAAAATCTTTGGAGGGAGTTGAAAGTCTGTGTTGCCCAGCAACAACCCCAAAACATCACTGCTCTAGAGGAGATCTGCATGGAGGAATGGGCCAAAATACCAGCAACAGTGTGTAAAAACCTTGTGAAGACTTACAGAAAACGTTTGACCTCTGTCATTGCCAACAAAGGGTATATAACAAAGTATTGAGATAAACTGTTGTTATTGACCAAATACTTATTTTCCCCCACTGTATGTATATAGTTTCCATTTATTTGACTCTTTTTTTTAAATGCACCCGATTTCACTTTAAGTGTAATACATAGCAGAATGTCAAAAGTCGGTGTGAGACAGGACAAAAACAGTGCAAAGCAGTGAAATTATTTATAAAATAAAATAAAAACATATTGAAAGCTAAAACAAAGTTTAAGGATATTTTAGTCTACTTAATGGATGTGGGAAAAAAATCTGAATTAACATTTTATCTTAAAATCTCTGTATTCTAGCATGGGTAGGATGGTCATCTGAATCAGGGTTAGTTTAGCAGCTGGGGTGAAAGAGGAATGATTACGATAGAGGAAACCAAGTCTAGATTTAACTTTAGCCTGCACCTTTGATATGTGCTGAGAGAAGGACAGTGCACCGTCTAGCCATACTCCCAAGTACTTGTATGAGGTGACTACCTCAAGCTCTGAACCCTCAGAGGTAGTAAAAATACGTGTGGGAGGGGCATTCTTCTTACCAAACCACATGACCTTTGTTTTGAAGGTGTTCAGAACAAGGTTAAGGGTAGAGAAAGCTTGTTGGACACTAAGAAAGCTTTGTTGTAGAGCATTTAAAACAACATCTGGGGGGGGGGGGGGGGGCAGCTGAGAATAAGACTGTATCCTCTGCATATAAATGGATGAGAGAGCTTCCCACTGCCTGAGCTATGTTGGGGGGGCCTAGGATTGAGCCTTGGGGTACTCCCTTGGTGACAGGCAGTGGCTGAGACACTGCACTCCTTCAGAGAGGTAGTTAGCAAACCAGCCCAAAGGCCCCTCAGACACCAATACTCCTTAGCAGGCCCACAAGAATTGAATGGTCTACTGTATCAAAAGCTTTGGCCAAGTCAATAAAAATAGCAGCACAATATTGCTGAGAATCAAGGGCAATGGTGACATCATTGAGGACCGTTAAGGTTGCAGTTACACATCCATAACCTGAACGGAAACCCGATTGCATACCCGAGAAAATACTATAGACATCAAGAAAGCTAGTCAGTTGATTATTTACACGTTTTTCCAACACTTTTGATAAACAGGGCAAGATAGAAATAGGCCTATAACAGTTAGGATCAGCTTGATCTCCCCCTTTAAATAGAGGACCAACCATGGCTGCCTTCCAAGCAATTGGAACCTCCCCAGAAAGGAGAGACAAGGTTAAAAAGGTTGGACATGGGCTTGGCAATGATAGGGGCAGCAACCTTAAAAGAAGAAAGGGTCTAAACCATCTGACCCAGATGTTTTTTTGGGGTCAAGTGCAAAGGTATCAGATCTGAAGAAGAATTTAGATGAAGACAGGACAGTAATGTAGAAGTATTCAAGGCATTAACCTGACAAGGCAACAATTTGTCTATCCCTTTGACATTTCCCCTTGCCTGCAGACTTACCGGTGTAACATGTTACAAATGACTATTGGCATGAAAGTAATACACACACACAGTCAAATCAAATCTAAATATAAACCCACACACCCACAGGCCTACACTTGGCCAAAAATCTACTGAATTATTTTGTCCAAAAAATGCCTGCATGTCTGCCTTAAACAGAACATGGCTGTCATCTTTGCTCCAGTCAGGTTGACAGGACGGAACCATCCGTGTGTTTCCATGGCGACAGGATAGAGAGAGAGGCGGTAAGGTCACTGAGCCCCCGAGCTGGAGCCCTGAATCTGATTCTGGGCTGTTGCTGCGGTGTCGTTATTACAGATTTCATTTCCTCCTCTTCCTCATCCATGATGAATTGTCCCCATTCATTGCTCTGATTCTATATTTGATGAAGGCTCAGGGAGAGAGAGAGGGAAGAGTGTTGTGGCGCTGGAGACTGGATCGGATCCATTATTTAGGTCCTGATTCCCCTTCACTGGCTATGGGAAGAATTGCTCCTTCACCATATGAACATAGATACTGGATATAAAAACAAGATGCTTGTGTGCCCGCTCTAACAATGGGATTCATTGTCCACAGAGCAGAATGGTGGGCTTGCAAGCTCCCACCTACTCCTTTCTTTGGATTGGTGGATACACCCCGTTATTTGAACACTATTTTGAATATTGATGAGGTTTGTTGACATCAACCGACTGACTGTATTCAATAGAGTGAGAAGCTATGCATAGACTGTCTCAAATTTCAACAGGGACAACTCTTTTCTCAAAGTTGCTGGGATGTCACGTGCATCACATTTATATCAGTACACTAGCATCCTAAGCATTACAAATGTTATTTTATATCAAAGCGTCACGTATCAAAATAGCAATTCATTTTCTCAACTAAATTCAGCTCTCTCATTGCCCCCCATACAAAAACTCATCACATGCTTTAAGTGGACAGATTTATGGCAAAATAAACCCTCTTGCTTTGCCTCTTCCTTTCTGCTATGGGAAGAATTGCTCCTTCACTGTTAATTGGAAGAATTGCTCATGTGCTGTAGGCATCCTTGTGTCTCTATTCATTTCAGCTGGCTAAAAAAACTCACATTGACCTCAATGTGCTACCTGACATTACGAATCATTGTAATATATAGCTGGGAGAAATATTTGACATTTTGTTCATTGTAAAAAATTACATTAACACAAAAAATGATACATTCGGAAACAAAACTGCATCAAAACCTGTATGTAGAATGAAATCGATTTAGATTTTATATCCATATTCATTAATGCATAGTGACTAACCTGTACTCCCGCACATGGACTCGATACCGGTACCACCTGTATACACAGTTGAAGTCGAAAGTTTACATACACCTTAGCCAAATACATTTAAACCCAGTTTTTCACAATTCCTGACATTTAACCCTAGTAAACAAATCCCTGTCTTAGGTCAGGTAAGATCACCACTTTATTTTAAGAATGTAAAATGTCAGAATAACAGTAGAGAGAATGATTTATTTCAGCTTTTATTTATTTCATCACATTCCCAGTGGGTCAGAAGTTTACATACACTCAATTAGTATTTGGTAGCATTGCCTTTAAACTGTCTAACTTGGGTTAAACGTTTCAGGTAGCCTTCCACAAGCTTCCCACAATAAGTTGGGTGAATTTTGGCCCATTCCTCCTGACAGAGCTGGTGTAACGGAGTCAGGTTTGTAGGCCTCCTTGCTCGCGCACGCCTTTTCAGTTCTGCCCACAAATCTTCTATATGATTGAGGTCAGGGCATTGTGATGGCCACTCCAATACCTTGACTTTGTTGTCCTTAAGCCATTTTGCCACAACTTTGGAAGCATGCTTGGGGTCATTGTCCATTTAGAAGACCCATTTGCAACCAAGACTTAACTTCCTGGTTGATGTCTTGAAATGTTGCATCAATATATCCACCTAATATTCCAGCCTCATGATGCAGTCTATTTTGTGAAGTGCACCAGTCCGTCCTGCAACAAAGCACCCCCACAACATGATGCTGCCACCTCCATGCTTCACTGTTGGGATGGTGTTCTTCGGCTTGCAAGCATCCCCCTTTTTCCTCCAAACATAACAATGGTCATTATGGCCAAACAGTTCTATTTTTGTTTCATCAGACCAGAGGATATTTCTCCAAAAAGTATGATCTTTGTCCCCATGTGCAGTTGCAAACCGTAGTCTGGCTTTTTTATGGCGGTTCTGGAGTAGTGGCTTCTTCCTTGC
Source organism: Oncorhynchus clarkii lewisi (assembly GCF_045791955.1). NCBI lineage: Eukaryota > Metazoa > Chordata > Actinopteri > Salmoniformes > Salmonidae > Oncorhynchus > Oncorhynchus clarkii. The sequence goes on along the minus strand of NC_092153.1, from coordinate 48,403,047 downwards.
TGAGCAGCCTTTCAGGTTATGCCAATATAGGACTCGTTTTACTGTGGATATAGATACTTTTGTACCTGTTTCCTCCAGCATCTTCACACGGTTCTTAGCTGTTATTCTGGGATTGATTTGCACTTTTCGTACCAAAGTACGTTCATCTCTAGGAGACTGAACGCGTCTCCTTCTTGAGCGGTATGACGGCTGTGTGGTCCCATGGTGTTTGTACTTGCGTACTATTGTTTGTACAGATGAACGTGGTACCTTCAGGCGTTTGGAAATTGCTCCCATGAATGAACCAGACTTGTGGAGGTCTACCATTTTTTTTCTGAGTTCTTGGTTGATTTCTTTTGATTTTCCCATGATGTCAAGCAAAGAGGCACTGAGTTTGAAGGTAGGCCTTGAAATACATCCACGGGTACACTTCCAATTGACTCAAATTATGCCAATTAGCCTATCAGAAGCTTCTAAAGCCATGACATAATTTTCTGTAATTTTCCAAGCTGTTTAAAGGCACAGTCAACTTAGTGTATGTAATCTTCTGACCCACTGGAATTGTGACAAAGTTAATTAGAAGTGAAATAATCTGTCTGTAAACAATTGTTGGAAAAATTACTTGTGTCATGCACAAAGTAGATGTCCTAACCGACTTGCCAAAACGACAGTTTGTTAACAAGAAATTTGTAGAGTGGTTGAAAAACGAGTTTTAATGACTCCAACCTAAGTGTATGTAAACTTCCGACTTCAACTGTAGCCTCGTTCTTGTTAATGTATTGTGTTAATTTGTATTCTTTTTTGTTACTTTAGTTTATTTGGTAAATATTTTCTTAACTCTTCTCGAACTGCGCGGTTGGCTAAGGGCTCGTAAGTAAGCATTTCACGGTAAGGTCTACACTTGTATTCGGCGCATGTGACAAATTCAGTTTGATTTGCTAGGCCCCGTTTATCAAGATTTTATTTCCATTTTTGTATAAATGGGAAACAGTAAAGTACCATGTTTTGGTTGGTCGACTCATCATATCAACCTAGACAGATCATTATATTTGGCTTGACAAAAACATGAATTGAATCTTTAAACATTGATCAGTGGTGTTAACATGCAGTGAAGCCCTATTTACTAATGAGAGGAGACCTTCAGAAGCTGCAGGAACTTCACACACTGATGACATCATTAATATTAGAGAATACTGTTGTCCGCACAGAGACATTCCACAACTCAACTTCAACAGTTGGCCATTCTATCTGGAGCCCACCGGTGTGAATGTGTGTCCCAATAAACAGGTTTACAGGACTAGCTGGAGGCCTCTGAAAAATGTGATCGTTTCATCACAAATTCACTACACACTCATTATAATATTTCCGTAACCAAATCTCTAAGTGCCTTCAGGCTAAGCAGGCAATTGAATATCCTTAAATTTAAACAATGTTGTGAATATTATATGAACTCTAAATATCCAAATATGCATAAATTGTCAAAAAAGATTGTATTAATAGTGATTAATGACAGAGGCTGTGTGGGTGCAATTATCTGATTGAATACTGTCATGGTATATAGATATGATTTTTAAGCATCAAAGTGACAATATTTTTTACAGGTTATTAAAAATAAGGTTTAAAGAAATCTTATAAGAAACTGGCATGTTCCTTAAATGTATCTTGCCATGTAGTTAAACAGACCCAGATTAAGCCTAGTTATTAACAAGTAAAAGGATAATTGACCGAAATTATTTGCAATTCAGCCAATATTCTAAGGCTTATCTAAGCACATCTTCAAAATAGACGTTTTCATTATGAGACAACTTTATGCACCAGGCCATGAACACGTTTTCAATAAGTTCTATCTATCTAACATCATTCCATCGTCAACCTGCCCGCCCTGAAGCTGACAGCTGATAGGTTCATTAAAGGAAAACCTCTGAGTGGCCTCTGTCTGCATCACTTTCTGTCTGTGGTCTGGGAGTATGAGAACATGACCTTGGTGTCCCCATCCACTGGCTCCTGTCATCGTCTTGACATCTGAGGACACAGCTTTCTTCCTCATTTGAAGAACAGAGAGCAAAGAAGCACACTGGTTTATAAAACAGACAGATCCAAATTAACAACGCTTGACTTTGCTTTGAAGCATTATATTGTTACTCTACCATTTTGTCATCTCTTGGGATATCGGCCACATTACATATTGGTAAAGTCTTGAAGTAGTAATAAGACGCAAGACTCGCATCTAAATGTTCCACATTTCCACTGATTCATTCGAATACAATAATACCAAAAACAGAAGATATGTTTGATATATTATTTTAATTTTAACATCATCATCATCATCATAGTTCAACTTTATCCTCCCCTTCATTTGTTTAAAATGATCACCTCTGAATTTACACATACTGCACACTGTCCAAAAATATACAAACAAATGCAGGCTTGTGCTATAGTCTGGCCAAATGTCTAAAAACAGTGGCACTGGGGGAGAGAAAGAAAAGAGAAGACATTGAAACCGTAAAGACATGCACAGCATCTGTGTCAGTGGCACCAGTCACTGGGGCTGTGTAATGCCTACCTCCTTGGGCTCAGTGGAAAAGTACATACCACTTTCGGCTGAGAAAACACTCATCTCATATCAAACAAAGACAAAAGAAAAATACACTCATTAAAATAACTGTTAGGCACATCATTGTTTTTTTCGGTTTTACATTTTCTGCAAAATTCTGATAAATATACAATGCTTAACCAACTAACGACCCCCCAAAAAATCCAACAAACAGAAAAAGTTGATAGGTTTTGGAATCACTGTCTAGTAGGAAAGCAGGAATGTCATATAATCAATACATTTGGTTCATCCAAGGTCCAGGTGTGTTCTGCTGTGTGAAGAATAGAGCTGAGTGGTGAGGGGGAACTGTGTTGCTGTGGGGAGGTTGGAGGGAAGGCTGGTTGTGTTACAGCAGATGACCCATCAGATGCTCAGGTCTTTGGTGCCATCTTTATGGGCCTTCCGCTTGGGCTCCGGGAGAGCTTTGGAAGCACGGCTGGCATTAGACTTAAGTGTGCTGTAATACTCCTTCAGTCTGGGTGCTGCCTCTTCCTCCTCCTCCGGTTCTCTGAAGCTTCTGACAGGTGAAATGTCTCGGCCCAGGCTACGGGCTCTATGGTGGGGGTCTGGGGACTCATGCCTGGGGGCGTAGCGCGGCTCTCTCTCCACCCTCTCAGGCGAGCGGCCCCTTAGCAGTGAGCTGTACCTCTTGTAGGCGCTGTCTGACTCAGGGGTGTGGACCCTGGGAAGGATCTCCCCTCTCTGGCCACGGGCAGCAGCAGATAACAGGCTGTCTCCTCTGTAGTCACGCTCCAGGTTGGATGCCCTCAGCAGAAGGCTGTCCTCCCCAAACAGGTGCTCCTCTCTGGACTCCCTCAGTCGCGTGACCTCCCTGTTGAGCCGGTCCAGGGCTGGGGGCTCCTGTAGGAGGCTCTCATCCAGGAAGGGGCTGGGCACAGGGCCAGGAGGCTTCCTCAGCACTGGTGCCTTCTCCCCGTTGGGCCTCTCTGGCTCTCTGTGTCGCTGTCTGTCTAGGGAGGGCTGCCGGTAGGGGTCTGAGGATTGGGTACGGCGGTAGCGGGTGGGGGAGTGGTGGTGTGAGTGGTGGGGGGAGCGGTAGGGGGACCGGTGGCCATAGGGGGACCGATTGCGGTGAGTGGACCTGTAGGGAGAGCGGTGGGTGTTGTGGTGCCCTTGGCTGTGTCCACTGTCTAGGGTGTTCTCTGCGCTGCGGGCCCGGCTACGGCCCTTATTCGGGGAGTGGTGTCCTCGGTGGTGAGTGCCATGGGTATCCCCGCCAGACCTCTGGCTCTTGTCAACTTTTTTCTTGGACTGCTTGGAGGCCCTTGTCTCCCCAGACGGCCCTCCCTGGCTCTTCTTTTCCGGGGATCGGTGTTTGTAATGGTGGTGGCCCTTCTTGTTCTTGCTCCGTGATGGTTTGTGAGGGACTGGTGCGTTCGTGTCCGATGGTGCATTGTTGTAGGGCAGGGTGCTCACTTCCGAAGCGTTTTGTACCCCTGCGGCTGGGCCGGCACCGTCGATGCTGGGGTCTGGAATAGAACATGACATACAACACAGGTTGCTGGATGAAACACATTGCTCTCACAGACTCCCTGACTAGACTAGATCAACTATGGTGACCAATAACCAGGCTGCTAACATTATTTGTAACACCGCCAATTCTAATGTTAATATCAGCAAACAAACACGGCTACATCAATTCTCCATTTGGATGCACAGCCACAGCTGATGGTGAGTTATTAGTATTGCTATGTATGAGCCAAAAGCAGCAACGTACTATACGAGGACTGGTGGAATAGTGAGCTTAAATGAGCTGAAGGGGACCAACGGTTGGTTAAAATGCTGCGTGCTGCATGGTGTTGATGCTGATTGAGATAGTTTGACATCACTCGTTCATGCTCAGGCGATGCCTTCGATGTGAGATCAATATTTAATGCAGCTAACAAAACCAAGATGAGTTTTTGAATTGAGTAATGATGTAAATAATGTATGAGCGTGATTGGTTTCGGAACAACATTGTGGTTGTAAATGAGTTTCACAGACTGGACTCCATAAAGAATGCAGGGAGTTGGCTCAGCACATAAAGGAGGTGTACGGAATGGTTTTAGGGACTAATCAAGATAAGAGACTATTGATCGTCATTACATGACTGCAGTGCTATTGGTTCTTACCGGACTCTAACCACCTCACCCGATCTTTGAATAAACCACATGGAGGGTAATCAAAGTGTCACAAGACAGCTTCTAAAAGTCTTAGTAACTCTACTTGGATCTAGTTTTAAATAGTAAATAGCTTGAAGAGAAGAGAGAAACAGCAGTAGAGGAGGGATTGATTGGTTGAGTAAATGTCTAGAAAAGACAAACTTGACCAATATCCCACAACCACTATCACCAAACCAACGTGACATGAATCTAACGGATGCGTTAGAGACGCCATGTCAGCAGTGAACACGCCATGCCCAGAGGTTGAATGAGAAAGGTGGGATGTATGAATCCATTCCTACTGGTCAGCATGACAACAGCGGCGGCAGTATTGGCAATGCATTCTGGGTGAATGGATTCTTATGCATGGAGAGCAGAGGCACGGTACGGGTGAGTTGAGGCCACAGCACACAGCGAGAGAGAGAGAGAGAGAGAGCGAGACCGGAGGAGAGAGATGGAGAGGACAGCTACAAACCATGGTCTGATTTTGGTAGGAACTAGGATCTCCCAGCTTGTCATTAGAGGATCTCATACATGCGGTGAGATGGGGAGCAACCATCTCTGAAGGAAGGAAGAGCCCAGCGAAACAAAAGGAAAGGTAGATAAAAAAAGAGGGAAAGAGGCAAAGGGTTTAGATTACTAAAACATTAGGCAGAAGAAATCAGAATTATTGTCTGTTTATTTTTCAATGGAAAAGGTGTTTATTTGAACATTTAATCATTCAGAGAAAGAGACAGTCCAGGATATAACCCCATCCTTGAGTGAAAAGTTCTGGAACCGAGCACACACACACACACGTGACACCAACCCCATAGTGACAGCGAGATGCACACACGACACAGTATGAAGCCGTTTACATTGCCAACAGAAAATAAATGACAAAGAGTGGAAACTACAAAAAAACAAGTATAATATACAACCTCACAGAGATGTCTTATTGGTGCAGGAAAGACAGCATATCCTCAGAGCAACAAAATACATGAATAAAAGGACAACATTTTCCAAAATCAAAAATGCTATAAGATGAATTGTGACTAACAGATCAATACAATTAAAATGAAATATACCATAAATATTATGGAAAATTGACAAAAATAAAATAAACATTTGGATTTAAACTTCGACAACTTCATGCAACAATGTACTTTCGAGATGAACATGTGGGTTGATTCATGGCTCTGTACATGAACAAAAATACTTGTAAAAATGTTTCTTTTTTTTAGTTACAAAAATGTCTGTTGGGGTGGAGCTGAATTGAGTTGAATTGTCAGGAATGAGCGGAGTCTCCAGAATCACAGTTTTCCAATGACAGTTACACAGTAGGTGAGAATAAATCCACAGATTTGTGAATATGTCAAACAAAGTCATGTGAATTTCCCGATGAAATGGTAGAAAGTATTAGAATGCTCTCATTTCAAGACAGTCTCGACTGAAGTCCTAAACTCAGTAGCTTACATTCACCTTCAATAAATACCATAAATATGTTCATTACGCCATATTAAAGCTTGGAGATGCAATCCAACCAGAGAGCATTTCCCAGTTTAACACGGGATGCAATAGATCAAGTTATTTTTCTTTTTTTACACTAAAAATATACTTCAGCAAGGACTCAATAAACATACTGTATATCCACATTTAGAAACACTCATCTTTTTAGATTTTTTTTCTCTCCTCAAAGTTCTTTCATTGTTTTTCTTTCTTTCCATGTGACCCTCTTTTTCCCAAGGGGTTACATATACCACTATCATCCTTGGGGCGTCCCAGAAAGCCCTGCTCCCCAAGCCGAGCCCCGCTCAGTGACACACAGCAGAAGGTTAAAAGGTGACAGCGGTTGACCCAGACCCGAAGGGAGCAAAACCAGACACACCCAGTGGACAGTGGAAGTCAGCGGAAGGCCCAGAGCACAGCACAGGACATAGCAGGACAGGAGAGGAGATAGGCGTCCTCTCGTATACCTAACCCGCCCCTCCCCCACGGGGAGTGTGTGTGTGTGCGCGCTCAGGGGGTGAAGACAGGGGAAAAGGGAATGTTTTCGTAGATTGACCCACCATATTCAGGCACCGAGCCGTCGCCCCGTTTGAGGACTAGGCGGGCGCGGCGACCGCCGTTTTTAATCAGTTCGATGGCGCGGGCGTGCTTCATGCCCTTGGTGCTCTCACCGTTTATCTCCAAGATCTCATCTCCCACCTGAAGGAGAGAGGGAGACATTGGAGGAGGGAGAGGAGAAGAGTGGAAGGTAGTGGGGTGAGACATTAATGGGGACAGAGTGTTTAGGACAGAGGGGTGAGGATTGGGAGGAAAGGGACAAGGGGTGGAGGAGAGAAGGGCAGAGGGGGTGAGGATTGGGAGGAAAGGGACAAGTGGAGGAGGAGAGAAGGGCAGAGGGGGTGAACAGGGGAGGAAAGGGACAAGGGGAGGAGGAGAGAAGGGCAGAGGGGGTGAACAGGGGAGGAAAGGGACAAGGGGAGGAGGAGAGAAGGGCAGAGGGGGTGAACAGGGGAGGAAAGGGACAAGGGGAGGAGGAGAGGAGGGCAGAGGGGGTGAACAGGGGAGGAAAGGGACAAGGGGAGGAGGAGAGAAGGGCAGAGGGGGTGAACAGGGGAGGAAAGGGACAAGGGGAGGAGGAGAGAAGGGCAGAGGGGGTGAACAGGGGAGGAAAGGGACAAGGGGAGGAGGAGAGAAGGGCAGAGGGGGTGAACAGGGGAGGAAAGGGACAAGGGGAGGAGGAGAGAAGGGCAGAGGGGGTGAACAGGGGAGGAAAGGGACAAGGGGAGGAGGAGAGAGAGAAGGGCAGAGGGGGTGAACAGGGGAGGAAAGGGACAAGGGGAGGAGGAGAGAGAGAAGGGCAGAGGGGGTGAACAGGGAAGGAAAGGGACAAGGGGAGGAGGAGAGAGAGAAGGGCAGAGGGGGTGAACAGGGGAGGAAAGGGACAAGGGGAGGAGGAGAGAGAGAAGGGCAGAGGGGGTGAACAGGGGAGGAAAGGGACAAGGGGAGGAGGAGAGAGAGAAGGGCAGAGGGGGTGAACAGGGGAGGAAAGGGACAAGGGGAGGAGGAGAGAAGGGCAGAGGGGGTGAACAGGGGAGGAAAGGGACAAGGGGAGGAGGAGAGAAGGGCAGAGAGGGTGAACAGGGGAGGAAAGGGACAAGGGGAGGAGGAGAGAAGGGCAGAGGGGGTGAACAGGGGAGGAAAGGGACAAGGGGAGGAGGAGAGAAGGGCAGAGGGGGTGAACAGGAGTGGAAAGGGACAAGGGGAGGAGGAGAGAAGGGCAGAGGGGGTGAACAGGGGAGGAAAGGGCCAAGGGGAGGAGGAGAGAAGGGCAGAGGGGGTCAACAGGGGACGAAAGGGACAAGGGGAGGAGGAGAGAAGGGCAGAGGGGGTGAACAGGGGAGGAAAGGGACAAGGGGAGGAGGAGAGAGAGAAGGGCAGAGGGGGTGAACAGGGGAGGAAAGGGACAAGGGGAGGAGGAGAGAGAGAAGGGCAGAGGGGGTGAACAGGGGAGGAAAGGGACAAGGGGAGGAGGAGAGAGAGAAGGGCAGAGGGGGTGAACAGGGGAGGAAAGGGACAAGGGGAGGAGGAGAGAAGGGCAGAGGGGGTGAACAGGGGAGGAAAGGGACAAGGGGAGGAGGAGAGAAGGGCAGAGGGGGTGAACAGGGAAGGAAAAAAGGCAGGAGGGAACAAAACTTATGAAAAAGGCGACAGTGGGGAACATAAGAAGTGCCAGAGGGAGAAAGGTTGGAGTATAGTTAAAACGTAAAGAACAGCTACTCTGACTGCTGTGAAGGCATACTTTCTATAAATCCACAATGGTACAAAAGGAAAATAAATGGTGTCAAAGAACTGTAGGTTTGCCTCATGCAGGCAGAGACAGAAAGAGGGAGAATGCTGTTCTAATTCTCTTTTCTTCCCTCTGCGCCTCAAGTTATCTGTCAGTGTTCTCTCCGTCGGGGGAATTCCACTTGTACAGAAATGGGTCTCCTACTGACACCTCTCTCCGCCTCACAGAACCTGGGCCTATTCATACCTCATCTAACAAGCCCTGCTCAGAACAGTGACACACACACCTCCCTGACAGATGCCCTTGGTAACATTCAATGTTATTTACATACATCACATACTCACAAATAATAAAGGAAATCAATTAACCATGTAGGACTCAGGGGAATGGTAAACTTGTGTTTTCATTTTGTATTAGGTGTTCAGCATTACATTAGTGGAATAAATATGATGCATCAACTTTAGATTTCTATGGGGGTCATAAATACCTTCATCTTGCCATTGCGTACAGCTGCTCCATCCTCGGCTAATCTCAGCACATACAGGTCCATGTTGTACTCATGACCTCCTCTCAGGCTGAACCCAAAACCTTTGTTCTCTCTCTCCAGGTCCACCGAGTAGAAGCCAGCATCCTGAGGAAAAAACACACACACATACACACGGCAATGTCAGACTGGTGATTCAGCGGTGGCTAGACTTGCCAGTGTGCGTCTGTCTTGCGGATGGCTCAGTGTGGGAACGAATGCCACCTTAAGGAAAGTCACACCTATTTGATCGGAGTTCGAGAGTGGTGGTGGGTGAAATGAATAATAGATGGATTGGACTATGGGGTGGTTTGAGGCAGGCAGAGAGGGCACACAGAGCCACAGACACTACAAGGGCACTGCCAAGGACACAGACTCAACACCCTCCCTCCCTGCTCTGTTCAGGAACTAATCAATATGATATCAGAATAAAGCATCTCCCTAGTGTGACAAACACTTAGAGGGAACACATTGTTGTAGGGCAGGGATCGTCAACTAGATTCAGCCACAGGCCGATTTTGTACTTGAGGGGATGGTCGGGGGGCTGGAACATAAGTATGAATAATTTGTAGACTGCAAATTGACCGCAAGGTGGTTAAAATCATGATTTCCTGGTGTTTTTACAGTCGCATGTCGAATTAATAATAATAATAATACAAATTCGGGCCTGCAGGCTTGCCAGTTGGAGACAGGTGGGCCTTGGCAATGCTGGACAGATCCTTACCTGGGCTGGAGGTTGTGTTGTTGGGGCGGGGGGAGGAGGGGCCTGGGGGGATTTGAACTCAAAAGAGGACTCCTGTTTTGGTTTGGTGTTGTTTCTGGAATGAGAAAGATGACAAAATATTGGTTAAAAATCTTTGCTAATAGGCATACATGTATGTAGGACCTAATTGCTTAACATGTATCACAGAATCCCTCTCACCTGGGCTCAGGTGTAGCCTGTTGTTGGGCTGTGTGAGTAGTTGTTATAGTGGCGATCTTCTCAGCGTTGGTCAGCAGTGATGCATTAGAGGACTCTGATGAGAGAGAGAGAGAGGGAGCGAGAAGGAGAGAGAAAGAGAACAGGAGAGTCAGGGGCCTGAAGACTGAACCATGCAAAATACAAAAGGGAGAAAAATTTACCAAGAGCAGCTGCACTACCCTTCATAAGCCAACACTTCAGCTCCACAATAAGCATTGCGTTGCTTTGCCATCAGCGTTGTGTAAATGCGTGTAGTTTTGAGAGCGTCTTCATTCTATTTCCCTCTACTGTACAGTACCATATTCATTCATTATGCGTAAGTCCAATAGCTTTGGTCCAGTTTTTCACAAGTACTCATTAAATTGCTGCTAGTCGTTTTACTTAATGATCCTCTAATTACACAAGTTGCTTTTGTTTACATTGTGAACCTAGCTATTTAATGTAGCTAGCTAGCTAGCAGTAGTAGCTTCTTGACTTCATACATCTTAGTGAAATAACCAGCTGTCTATAGTCGAGGGCATATGCAACCAACATGAACTTTATTTCTCATTATTTCTATTCACAAGATAGAGCGAACGACCGCGACAGCCAGCAAGAATTGAATCTCGCCGATTCTTGAGCATGGACGCTGCCATTGGAAGTGACGCAACCCGAGCGCAACACGGGCAGTGAAACAGCTTTCATTGATTTCAAAGGAAGCATTTTTCTCAACGGCTGACGGTTGGCTGATGCCGGAACACTGATAGCTATAGAGTAGCAGGGCCATTACATTTTCTATATAGAATGTATTCAAACAGGGATATACGGAAGCCTGGACCGGAGGAAGTGCTATACTCATGGCTTTCATCTAATCACATCATATGGCATCATTTGTGTAATCAATGACCCATGCTTGACCGTAACCCTTAAATAAACACATAATAACCACACCACCCTCTCCTCATTCCAAACACCCTAGACTAATCCCAGCCCCACCGGCTGTGCTCAACTCCAGTTTCATGTATCCATCACTCCCACACTAGTCCTCTTGGATCCCATTGGCTTAACTCCAATCTAGGCCGGTGTCAACCAGGGGTTGGAACCGGTTCAAGGAACTGAAAACTGTAAAAGAATTAAGGAACAGAAACGGAACCGGGAATGAAAGTGATCCACACTGTTCCGGAACAGAACCGTTCTTTTAAAAGCATGGAAACCGGTTAGTAATGTTATTTTACGTTCCTGTCATTTTTTCTAGTCCCACAAAAAAAGGCAACTCTCCCACAAAAATAGGCAACAATGCACCTATGCAAAGCCTTAACTCTGCCACTCAAAAACATATTCCAGATAGACTCTGCAAGCTGAAAATCTTTGCCAGTGTGTATGCACGTGTGTAGGCTACCTGCCCTTCCCCTCTCTGAAGCTACTGTTCTGATGTTAGAAGTGTTAGATAGGGAAAGATTTTTTATTAGCTACAGAAGAATGGAATCACTTTTCAATGCTTGTTTAGGATACTATAGGCCTAGTTATCAAGTTTAACATTGGATTTATTAACTACAAAAAAGGTAAAACGTGTTTTTAATTCTGATGCTGCTCTGCACACACAAGCATGTTCACTTACTAGCTCAAGCTTGTTAGTTAGCTAGCTCAAAGAATACTCAAAGTTCCTTCATGGAAGCCGCTCCTAGGTAGAATTCTGTGGATCTAATTCAGATAATGCATGTCATAACAAGATGCCCAGCGATTGATTCCTGCTCCTCAACCCTCTCTCGCTCTCTCCCCGCCCGTACAATTTCAGTCACATCTTGTGCCATAGGCTACACTTGTCTGTCCATTACTCATGTAAACAACTAGCTTACCTGATCTATCCACACTGATTGGTAAAGTAATTTAATGAGCTCAGTGTAAACTGTTGATATCACAGGATAAAAAAGGAACAATGTAAACCAGTACTTTTTTGGGGTTGAACTGGTTCAGAACTTTATTTATTCTGGTCAGAACAGTGGAACAGAACAACAAAATATGTGGTTCGGTTCAGAACGAAACGATTGATAAATAATTTTGGTTCCAACCCCTGGTGTCAACTGCCTGCAGCCGAGGTTCCATCCTCACACACTCCCTCCCTCTCTTTTCCTCCCTCAATCTCTGCATCTCTCATCCCGTACTCCTTCTCTCCCATTTTCTTCTTTCCATTGTGCTTTCCCTTCCTCCCTCCCCACCCCCTTCCCAGCCTTTCTCACTTTCTCAAAACAATTGTGGCTCAGTATAATCATGTCTCTTCAGAAAAAGGCTTTCATCCGTAAAAACAGTCCAAACAGCAGCTACATGGACAATTTCGCCAACATGCAGGTTGACAAAGACTAGTGTTTACACTGGCGTTCTCCCTGCATCGCTCACTTAATCAAACAGCATGCCAGGGTGATCTGTCAGTGCAGTGTAACAAGAGCTCTTAGCCCCAAGTAAGACGCAAACGCACACACCGTTACAGCCTCTGACAGCTGAATTACTCTAGAATGTTTCAGGAGAATGTGAAATGCACGACTGCACTAGAAAGTTCCCTCCCATCCAAGAGAAGCAGCTCTGTCAACATCGCGGGGGTGATCAGACCGACTAGAACACTGGAAATGTAAAAACGCTGTGACGGTGATGTACTGAGATAGGCTTTCTTCTAGCAAAAGGTGTATACTGTACATTCCAATACAATAAAAGTTGACATAACTGATGCAATGCACAAATATTCCTATGACGCAGGTTGATCCCAGCTGCTGAAATCTACAGTCTTAGGTCTAGATCTGCCCAACCCTGTTCCTGGAGAGCTACTGTAGCCCTCCTGTAGATTGTCACCCCAACCCCAATTATAACCAACCAGCTAATTAGTACAACTAGTTGTTCTAGATTAGGGTTGAAAAGAAAACATACAGGCTCACCAGAAACCGGGTTCTGTCTTACCGTCTCCGGGAATGATCCTTAGCGTGACCGTGTTCCCGGCCTCCTTGATCAGGTTGACGATGTCCGAGTGGGACTTGTTGGTGATGGAGCAGCCGTTGACGGCCAGGATACGGTCTCCCACCTTCAGCTTCCCACAGCGGTCCGCAGGGCTCCCCTCAATAATACGACCTATTTTGTGGGGCATGGCCACACATGCATTTCCAGCTTTTTGCGTTTGTGTGATTCATTGTGTGTGTGATGTGACATTGTTGGTGGTGGGGGTATTGTTTGAAAAGAGAGAGAGAGAGAGAGAGAGAGAGAGAGAGAGAGAGAGAGAGAGAGAGAATAAGAAGAAATAGGGACAGAGGAAGAAGAGGAGAAGAGAGAGAAAGGAAGACAGAAGGTTAAGGGTTAATTCACCAAAGCCACGAGGCCAAGTGCCAACAGACTGTGCCTGAATCTGCCCGTGAGAAGTGGAAAGCATTGGTCAAGTGAGAGGGAACGTTGAATGAAAAATGCCTTTACATAGTCTATATGTACTGCATTCAAATGAATTAGGACTCCATACTAAATACTCAAGGTGTCACTGACCATCTCTCTCTGTCAACAGTACGTACTAGTGCTGCTCCAAAGGACACGGTCTTCTATTTGCATTAGTGAATCTCTCCTGACATCCCTTGTACAGCTGAAACCTAATAATGAGGAAACTATGTCAACCTTCAGCTCTGATGAGACAGCCACCTGCAGCTGCAGCCTAGATTACAAACGTACAGACAACACAGACAACTTCTCTGCCAAGGGCCCTCGGGTCTTCTCCTACCCACAATCCTCAGCGGCTCAAAGGCTTCTACCCTACTAGAGAATGCCTCTCGATCATTACAGAGAAATATAACACATATCTCCATCTCCATCCCTCTCCATCTCTCTTCCTCTTCTTCATTCATGGAACTACAAAGACTAAATCAAGTCTGTTTCCTCCCTCTGCTGTCAGTAACTCCAGTCAAGAACAAATCTGTGGAGCTCAACTCATTGAGTTCTGAACAAACTAGAAGCTTTGTTGGTTTCACCGCAGAAGGATCTGTTGGTTTAACGAGAGGATGGATAGATATATCGGTGTCAGAGTAATTGGGATCCATACAGATCAAATGTAATGTCTCTACACTATTGATCAATAACCAATGTGCTCCTCTTTGATATGAAGCCTGAAAGATAAACAAAATGGTACAAACTTGCCAACGCCTTCCACTTCAGTACATGAAGATGTGCTTTGCCTGATCGTTTGATGCCCAGCGAGAGTTACGTTAAGCAGTGTTTCAGCACACCCAACCCAGAGAGACACCCTGAGGACTGGTCAGGTAGGTACGGAGCGTGGCAGCGAGATCTCTCTGTTGCAGTTACAGGCAGAATACACACCACAGCGAAAGACACCAGAGCAGACAACGGGGCATGCTGAGGGACAAGCAGAGCGGGAGGACAGTGGGAGAGGGTCTATCCATCTACAAATGATCCCACTTACAATATCACAACACTCTTCCCCTTATTAACTAATCATTAGAACTGCTGCAATCAGCTCATCGGAGCCATTTAAGTAAGAGCATCTGAATTATACAGGATATTATGCAACATGCTCTTACTTGTGATCAATTATGAAAGACAGTATAAATATTCCAGTTCTTTGGGCTGGGTTTCAGTGTCTCTGCTTGACAAAATGAAAGACAATAGAAGAGGAACACCACTCGCTAGAAGATGGAAGAATGAGGATGAAAGCTTTTCACCAGAAATATGGGCTATTAACAAACTCATTTGCATAGAAGTAGAGGGACAGTTCCCAGTAGTCAAAGAGTGATTAGTTACAAAAAAGATATGTTCTACTGTATATTGACAGGAACCTTGTGTGTGTGTGTGTGTGTGTGTGTGTGTATACAGTACATGCATATGTGCTACTGTACCTATATTTAAGTACAGAAAGTTAGAGAAGACGGATGTTACCAAAGGTGGTGCCAGACTCGGGTCGGGACACAGAAGAGACAATCACAAATCCGAAGCCCTCGTTCTCCCCGCGGCGGATCTCCACATCGTAGGGCTGCAGGGCAGTGTTGACCACGGTGCTACCCGAGCCCCCACCACCCCCACTGCCGATGCCACTGGTGGAGCCACTGCCGGAGCTGACTGTGTTGAGGGAGTTCTGGCTGCCCTGGGGGGTCCGCTTCTCCTCTGTCAGGGAGGGGGCCTGTGTGCTGCTGTGGTGGGACGAGGCTGGGGACGGGGGCACCTCGCCCTCCCCTTTAGACCCTGGGGAAGAATTGACACAGGTACTTTACAGCAATAGCACACAGCTCATAACACTAAATAAAATATTTGGCTAATCAACATTGACACCGGTGCTCCTCTCTACCCACTCAGCCTGGCGTAATGATCACACTGGTAGCAGGAAGCAGGTCTACAGGGAGCATGCTGCTCTAACAGCCACACTTTCATCTATTCCTCCCAAAAACATCTAAAGATATGGATTGCATCACAACGGAAGGTTTCCTGGCATTGAGGCTTCATCCCTCTGACAACCATCATGCCCTCGGTCTGGACCCTCTCATCAGTGGCTGGCAGGCAGGCTGGCGCGTGGCGGGAGCGGGGGAAGGTTGGGACCCTCTTCATCACGTTTAAGGAACTTTATTTATCCTGCTGAAGGGCAGAGCCAGGCTGAGCGCGTTGAGGGCCTCTGATAAATGTTTCCCCACACAGCCATGGACTTTTGAAGAGCAGCGGGGCGACCCTTCAAATAGCAGCCCTGTCCTCGGGCCCTTCACTGCTCTGATGGAAAAGAAAACATGGAGCCTGGAGCAGTGGATTGCTCTGATGTTTCTGCATAGACTGCTGTTGATTGTACTACTGCACAGACTACTGCACAGACTGCTGCTCATCTGCTATATTTGAAATAGGAACATTCTGAGACAGATTATCGAATTCTGTTCTACATAAGATTCTACCATGATCATTAAGCAATGTGCAGAGAAGACAGAATTACCGGTAAAATTACTGGCAGACAACCTATCAAATTACAGTGTCTGATTAAAGCCAACACTGCTACCACAGATTTCTCTCCATCTCTTGCTGTTGAAAGACAAGGTCACACAAATAACTTCTGATGCTCATTTCATGTAGCTGTTATTTGAATGCGTTCACTCTGGATAAGAGTATCTAAGTGAAACTTAGTGTCCATGTTAGCTGCTGTGTTCCCTTACCGCCGTAGCCGGTCTTCCGTCGCACGGTGAGGTTGACATGGCCCTGCTTGGCGGCCTGCTGCATCAGCTGTACCACCAGCTGGTGAGACTTCCCCACCACCGCCGTGCCGTCCACACAGATGAGCTCATCCCCCGAACGCAGGCGCCCGTCCTCATCCGCCGCCCCGTACTTCACTATGTGCCCTATGTAGATCTGGGGAGAGGGGGAGGAGAGGGAGAGGAGAGGGGAGGATAGGGGAGGAGAGGGGGAGGATAGGGGAGGAGAGGGGGAGGATGGGGGAGGAGAGGGGGAGGAGAGGGGAGGAGAGGGAGAGGAGAGGGGGAGGAGAAGGGGAGGAGAGGGGGAGGAAAAGAGGCGGCGGGAGGAGGGGAGAAAATGAAAGAAAAGGAGAGGACAGAAGAGGTTGGATGACAGAAGACGTTGGAGGACAGAAAAGGTTGGAGGACAGAAGAGGTTGGAGGACAGAAAAGGTTGGAGGACAGAAGAGGTTGGAGGACAGAAGAGGTTGGAGGACAGAAGAGGTTGGAGGACAGAAGAGGTTGGAGGACAGAAGAGGTTGGAGGACAGAAGAGGTTGGAGGACAGAAGAGGTTGGAGGACAGAAAAGGTTGGAGGACAGAAGAGGTTGGAGGACAGAAGAGGTTGGAGGACAGAAGAGGTTGGAGGACAGAAGAGGTTGTTGATCAATCAACAGCACGCCGTGACAGAACATCAGCATGAGATAAAGTTTGTTGAAGAATATTCTACCTCTTAGGTAAGATCATTTTAGAACAACACTTTCCGGCAGCACTAACACCCCGGGTCCAGCTAGAAAGCTGGCTAGTACGTCTCCTCTCCTCTTTCGCCGCTTGGCTGCACAGCCTGGTCTAAATCTCTTGTGTGTCATTATTTTCCTTCTTCAAAAGCTGTACAGACCAGCTCACAAGAACAAACAACTTGGCCTCTTTAAAAGGGGAATAAAGTGTCGGGGATAGATATTCTTCTCTCTGATTGAGGCTGCAGCAAGGAGATGAAAGAGCAAGTGGAGCAACAGAACCGAGCTGAGACCTCAACCACCACCACACGCAGACTGACACTGCTGCTGTAGTTGATTCATCTGGCTCCAACAGAGGAGTTTACAACCATCAATTAAACAGTCAAATATGGCACACAAAGACGCTAAAAATATACACAACTCTATACTAAATATTTGTAATAACAAACTGAGAAGTCTCATAATAAATGTCCAATTTATTATTATTAATTTAACTAATAACTGGGTACTTAGAATCTGTTGAAAGGTGTATTATTTTTCAACTGAATTTAAAATACCTATTGAGAGAGTATAGATATACAGTACATTCGGAAAGTGTTCAGAGCACTTCCCATTTTCCTAATTTTGTTACGTTACAGCCTTATTCTGAAATGGATTCCATTATTTTCCCCCCTCATCAATCTACTCACAATACTCCAAGATGAAAAAGCGAAAACAGGTTTTTAGAAATGTTTGCAAAATGATATATATATTAAAAAAAATAAACTTTACACAAGTATTCAGACCCTTTGTTATGAGACTCGAAATTGAGCTCAGGTGCATCCTGTTTCTATTGATCATCCTTGAGATGTTTCTACAACTTGACTGGAGTCCACCTGTGTTAAATTCAATTGATTGGACATGATTTGGAAAAGCACACACCTGTCTATATAAGGTCCCACAGTTGACAGTGCATGTCAGAACAAAAACCAAGCCACGAGGTCGAAGGAACTGTCTGTAGAGCTTCGAGGCACAGATCTCAGGAAGTGTACTAAACATTTTATTCAGCATTGAAGGTCCCAAAGAACACAGTGGCCTCCATCATTCTTAAATGGAAGAAGTTTGGAACCACCAAGACTCTTCCTAGAGCTGGCCGCCCGGCCAAACTGAGCAATCGGGGGAGAAGGGTCTTGGTCAGGGAGTTGACAAAGAACCCGATGGTCACTTTGAAAGAACTTCAGAGTTCCTCTGTGGAGATAGTAGAACCTTCCAGAATGACAACCATCTCTGCAGCACTCCACCAATCAGGCCTTTATGGTAGAGTGGCCAGACGGAAGCCACTCCTCAGTAAAAGGCACATGACAGCCCGCTTGGAGTTTGCCAAAGGGCACCTAAAGACTCTCAGACCATGAGAAACAAGATTCTCTGGTCTGATGAAACCAAGGTTGCTCTTTGGCCTGAATGCCAAACGTTACGTCTGGAGGAAACCTGACATCATCCCTACGGTGAAGCATGGTGGTGGCAGCATTATGTTTTTCAGCGTCATGGACTGGGAGTCTAGTTAGGATCAAGGGAAAGATGAACGGAGCAAAGTACAGAGAGATCCTTGATGAAATCCTGCTCCAGAGTGCTCAGGACCTCAGACTGGGGTGAAGGTTCACTTTCCAACAGGACAATTACCCTAAGCACACAGCCAAGACAATGCAGGAGTGGCTTCGGTACAAGTCTCTGAATGTCCTTGGGTGGCCCAGCCAGAGCCCAGACTTGAACCCGATCGAACATCTCTGGAGAGACCTGAAAATAGCTGTGCAGCATCGCTCCCCAGCCAACCTGACAGAGCTTGAGAGGATCTGCAGAGAAGAATGGGAGAAGCTCCCCAAATATAGATGTGTCCAAACGTAGCGTCTTACCTAAGAACTGAGTAAAGGGTCTGAATACTCATGTAAATGTGATATTTCAGTTTTTTTATATATAATTTGCAAAAATGTATGAAAACCTGTTTTTGCTTTGTCATTATGGGGTATTGTATGTAGACTGATGAGGGGGAAAAAACAATTTAATCAATTTTAGAATAAGGCTGTAACGTAACAAAATGTGAAGAAAGTAAAGGAGTCTTGAATACTTTCAGAATGCAGCGTATGCAGAGCAGTGATGTTAGTGTGTGGTTGAATCCTCCAACTCACCGGCTCTCCTGGCTCGTTCCCTCCCAGGATCCGGAACCCGTAGCCCGTGTCCTTTCTCCACAGGAAGATGTCCTGCTCCTGGAAGTCAGGCACTGCAACCAGAGAACCATCCATCAGCATCGATCACTACATCCTGGATCATTACATCACAACCCACACTTTGTAACCCCTCCTCCCCCTTTTCCTTTCAGAGGAGAACAGAGGCAGAGGACTGGAGGAGATGGAGGGAGGGAGCTGATGATGTCATTCATGGCTTTAATGAGCACATAGCACACACCTGCAGTTCCTTCTGAATCAGGCCAGTGGTCCATGCCTCACTCAGCCTCTCTACTCTACTGCACTGTTACGGTAGCCTCTACACCACACCACTGTCTCACTCAGCCTCTCTACTCTACTGCACTGTTACGGTAGCCTCTACACCACACCACTGTCTCACTCAGCCTCTCTACTCTACTGCACTGTTACGGTAGCCTCTACACCACACCACACCACTGCCTCACTCAGCATCTCTACTCTACTGCACTGTTACGGTAGCCTCTACACCACACCACACCACTGCCTCACTCAGCCTCTCTACTCTACTGCACTGTTACGGTAGCCTCTACACCACACCACACCACTGCCTCACTCAGCCGCTCTACTCTACTGCACTGTTACGGTAGCCTCTACACCACACCACTGCCTCACTCAGCCTCTCTACTCTACTGCACTGTTACGGTAGCCTCTACACCACACCACTGTCTCACTCAGCCGCTCTACTCTACTGCACTGTTACCGTAGCCTCTACACCACACCACTGCCTCACTCAGCCTCTCTACTCTACTGCACTGTTACGGTAGCCTCTACACCACACCACTGTCTCACTCAGCCGCTCTACTCTACTGCACTGTTACCGTAGCCTCTACACCACACCACTGCCTCACTCAGCCTCTCTACTCTACTGCACTGTTACGGTAGCCTCTACACCACACCACTGCCTCATTCAGCCTTTTCCTCTATAGCCTGAGGAATGTGTAAATATCTAATAACTTCCCATCAAAAGAAAATGATCTATTCCCAAAATACCTTCAAATCACCATTCAAAGCAAGAGAGGAGACGGCTGTGAAATTCCCCTAAGTACCTAACTTTATCAAACTTCCATATTTAGGATCTCTTTGAATACTATCCTTTCAGATGTCTTTCAAGACAAAATCCTTCTTCACTTTGTAGGTAGGTGACAGGAAGTCTCTCCCTAGCACTCAGCCAGGTCACCAGTATGCCAGCCTGGTGCTGTATTACTGAGAAGGGCCTCAGCAGTGCTGCTCCTCAGGCTCAGTCAGGAAGCCCCTAGCCGAGGAGATCTGAGCAGGAGGGAAGAGGAAGAGGGTGGCAGTACTGGAGCTAGCTGTCAGGGAGGTACTAAGCTGCTACATAGCGGTGCACTGCAGCGGCTGACAGCTCATGGGTCACGTAGCACTGGAGGTGGGCAGACCACCGAAAAACACGGTTCCAAGCAACAACCTGAAGCTGTCTGTGTGTGTGTCCATGCGTTCAGCCCCCCCCCCCCATGGGATACAACAACATACAGACCTCCACAGCTAAAGCCACTAAGAGCCAGCAGGAGAGAGGGAGAAGGGCAAGAGGCCAGCTTGGCTGAAATCGGTTCCAGAGTCAACAGAAGAGCTCACAGTGTAGAGCTAGCCCTCTTTCTACCACACTGGGACTCAGGGTATGGCTGAGATGGGCATGGCACAGGCTAACCGTCTCAATCTTCTCGTTCACAAGGGCCCCAGCCAGGCCCTTGGCAGCTTATCAGATCAATACAGCAGCTCAACTTCTAAACCACTGGCTAGGAACAGATCCATACTAAACAAAGATTATTCAATCTGCCCAGCTCAGACTGACTCTGGAGAACAAGCAGATTAACTTCCCATCTCCTCTTCCTGATCTGAAGAAAGAGTGGCTAGTATCCACTATCCAGCTAGCACCACCATAATGGCATCTGAGCAAACATCAAGCATGGGCAGACTTCGAAACTTATCCAACCTGCATTGCTCAGGTTTGGAAAATTGTGGTCATCAAATGGTGCGTTTACAGCCTCAGCTCTCCCAGGCTTTGATTTCAGAATCTATCAGGTAAACATGTCATCACAACGTTAATGAAGTCCTATTTCCTCAGGACAGGGATGTACAAGTGCTGAATAAAGCTGAGTTGACTAAACAATCTCCTATTCTTCTTCCTTGTTTCTTTAGAATTCTAGAATTGCTCTCCCCTATCCTCTCTCACTTGAGGAGATCAACTTTGTCGGTACCGTACCCAGTTCCTCTCCCTTTAGGGCCTCTAAATAATGAAACCTTGATGAAAGCAGGAGCACCAGAGAAATGATTAGACCTTGAACACTCTGGACCCTCCAATACTCAAGAGGGCGACTGACAGCGGTTGAGAGATATTCCTGTTAATTGGGGAGACTTGCACCCGTTAGCCTCACCAGACTACCAGGGAAATATTGGAGCCGCCTCCACCACCGCAAATTATATCCACATTGAGCTGTGCTCTAAAGAGTAGCGTAGAGGTAAACATGGCACAGTCCGTTCCAGAGAGCACACTATTTACTGATAATAACACACTTGGTCAAGGTTAAACGGATCAGGAGTGTGATTAGCATCACCAACTCTCCTTAGAGGCTGTTGTTATCACTCTTCCTCCAACTGCCACAATGCTCTTCAAACAGTCCATACCCCTAACCCACCAAGTTAACACCCACTCGAGGTCAATATACAAAAGACGACAGGATACTATTAGACAATATGTCTTGGGTCACCAGCCCCGGGCTGCAATACCAACCCGACAGGACAGAGGGCGCACCCGAGCCAACACCAAAAGTAAATACTTACGCCTACTTTCATACATGCTCCTGGACTGGGCCCAGATCTTGAAGGGGTCCGGTTTCCTCTGGATGGTTCCGTCTGCCTGAGCGTCCTGGGGAGGCAGGCCGGGCAGGGGCTGGGAGGGGGGTGGGGGGGCGGCGCTCTCGCTGAATGGGGTGGCCAGGGATGGGTGCACAGGGGAGTCAGTGTGGGTACTCCGGTGGCTGGACACACTGTGCACAGGACTGTTCTGACTGTCCTTCCTCGCTAACTGCTGCATGAGGAAGAGGGAATAGAAGGAGTAAGACAGGGAGAGAAAGGTGGAGGGGGAGAAGAAGGATGGTCAGAAAGAGAGATATAGCATAAGAAGGAGGGATAGAAAGAGTAGGAGAGAGTGGTAAAGATAAATAAGTACGCATTACAGAAGTCAGTCGAAATACATACGTTTTAATCAAGGCCAGTGATGTCAACCAGAAACACATTCTCTAACAATACCCAAGGCATAATCAAGCAGATTTGTTCATGAGATTTATTTTTGGGAAAGTGAAGAATTCAGTCAAAAATCCTAACAGAAAAAAAACTGAGCTCGTCTGACTAGAGTATAGTCTATTCCTTTTGTTCAACACAGAGCTGAATACATTAATGGCAGACCCTATCCCCCAATGCACGAGGAGACATTCAGAGACATACAGTAACAGCGAGAAGGGTGTTTAACTGAAGAGCAATGTAATATCATTTCAGCAAGCCATGACACCCACAATCTCAGATTGTTCTGAATTTGTTCCTGTAGTTAAAAACAGGTAAGATTGGCATTCCTGAAACATTATTTTGTTGAAATGTAATTTGATTTTGGAGAACTAAGCTAATTGATTGAACCCAAATTGATAGGATTCAGATAATATTCAATAAATAATGTACCCAACATCCGATTTGGATCACTGCTGAAAGGTGTGGTTTGGATCACTGCTTCTTCATACTATGTGAATCTGGTGATGTCTATTTCCCCAAAGGTCATTGAAATTGCTTGCATTATTTACCATAAAGAAGTGTGGAAGTAACATATTTGACCACTAGATGCCACTGTTCTTGCTATATCGCAACATTCTTTTATCCATTTTGCTGGGCTCTTAAATGTTTACGAAATAGGTAATTTCCTGTGCAACTTTGGGTAGAAAATGCAAGCCAGTCCTCCATGTCTGTGCTTGCTTATTGATGCACTTGTTTTAAATTGTACAGGGCTCATTTGTAAAAGAGTCTTTAGTCTCAATATGACTTCCCTTTCAAAATAAAAGTCAATAAAAAGCCAATTCAGTTTGTCCTTCTCTTAGCAACCCTATGCAACCCAACCCAACTCTCCTTGAACAGTCCAATAAGTGGCAGCTCTCAGAGGGCTAACCATATGGTCCAATTCGTATATGAAGACTTTTCCTACAAGCCCAAAACATTGATGCAGAAATGGGCTCGTGACTGAAATGTTGTAACGATACACAAAGGGGTTGTTTCTTGGACACAGATTAAGCGTAAAAACAAACTGAATTTGTTCTTACGCAGACTGAATTGCTTTAATGGAGGATTTAAATTGTGAAGGTGACCACACAATGTATTTTCATCATGAGCCAAATCTATAGGTTTTCTACCCAAGTTACCAAAGGAAAACTGAGAAAATAGTGAGGCGGTAAAGTAGGAACGGGGGCATCTAGTGGTCAAAACATGCTACTTTATGGTAAACAATGCAAGCGACTTCAATTACACATTTTTCTGTACAGGGCAAAAAACCCATAACCAGATTCACACGGAATACGTTACATAGCATGAAGAAGCAATAATCCAAACATTGAGAACTGATACTGTATTCTGGTTGTCGGGGCGGGATTGGCATGGGGGGGTCTGTAGGTGGCTTTTGATTTTTAAAAAAAATCATGTCTTTCACATTGGTAGGATGAAGTTTGGTCAACATAAGATGTTGGGTAAGATATTTATTGAATTTTAATTTAATCCTATAAATTAAAATTGCCAATTTGAGTGCAATCAATTAACCTAATTTCTCAGAGATGTAATTATATTTCAGCAAAAATAATTCCGTAATGCTAATAGCATCTGTTAGTAACTACAGAAGAGATTTGAGAACAATCTGAGCTGGTGGGTGTCGAAATCCTTTTCTTGTGCTTTTTGAGGTGGAACGACCCGGAAGGGAGAATACATCTAGGAGGGGAAAACACAGAAGCACAAATCCACCACCCATTCTTCCCACATACAACACAGAGAGAGCACACAGGCAGCATCTCCCCCAAGAGATCGGCTACAGGGAGAGGGTAACACAGACTGACAGTGGTCCAGTCTCTAGCAATCACATGACTTCTCCATACTCTCTACATTGGGGCCAGAAATAGAAGCTAAGAAGAGCTGGACCACTCTCAGAAATCAACCCTACACTTGGACCATAAGCTTGGAATGCTTTTTCCAAGGCTGGCCTAATTTACTCATCTATTTACCTAGAATTCATTAAGCCAGGAGAACATAGCATAAAGAATGAAACAAATATCCATGAGCAGGCCTGCTCTGCCTACCAATGGGTCAACATAATCAACCAGTGCAGCATTATCCTCCAGCAAAAAACAGTTTCACCCAACACAACATTATTCCGACCCAGCACACACGTCTTTAAAGCTCTCATCAGGACCAAAACACAGCGGTAGTCCTGATAGAGAAAACCCCTCGCTGCTCTGGGATGCTCTACACACCAACCAACATTAGCACTCCACACAGGAGAGTGGAGAGAGGGATGGATGGAGGAGAATGGAAGGGAGATGTGGATGGGGGAGGTATAGATATTTTTGGCACTCACCAGCTTTGGGCTCTTCTTTGCAGGAGCCACCCCTGGGAAGCAATATCCAGATCACGACGGAGAGAAAAAAAGAAAGAAAGAGAAAGAAAAAAACGTGTTAACGACACACAATAATATTTCACCTTCCCCACAGGTAAAAGACGAAGAACAAAACCCCAGCGTGGAGCAGACGGGGGACTCCAAACAGGGACTCCAAACAGGGACTCCAGAGGTGGAGCAGCGCTAGCCTGCTTGTCTCTGCTTGAGTTATCTTCTCCCTCTCTTTCTCTGGCTCGTTCCCTCGCATCCACCCTCCCGCACACCGCGTTAAAGGGGGCAGCGCGATCTATCTGCATTAGCACGGCGGCTGACTGCTGCAGCAGAAGAGGGGCCAACCCCGAGGGCTAACCAAGCGCTCCGCTCGCTAGACCCTGCCTAACCCACTGCCAGAGAGAAAGAAAGAGTGTGTGTGTGTGTATATGTGTGTGTGAGAGAGAGACAGACAGAGGGGTAGAAAGAGCGAGAGAGGGGCAGCTCTGAGCTAACTCTGCTATCGTTCCCATGGAGAAGGACTCCAAGATACTGAACATTAAATGGTAGGCAACCGTCAGTTCCCCTCTTACTGAGACCATCTTTCTGCGTCCGTTCAGCACGCCGCTCGGCTGTGGAAGGCTCCAGCATCTAGAGGCAGTCACACCGCTCTTCTCCCGTCTCGAGCTCTAGCGCTTGCTTTTTTCTCCCTCTCCTCTTTTTCACCCTCCCCCTCATCTCTCCATCTCGCTTTTCCCCCTCACCATCCCTCCCCTCCACCCACACGCTAGTAAACATACGTGCACACAGACATGCGCACGCGCTCACTCCGCTCTTTCCATCCCGCTCTCATCAATCGGAGGCAGGCTCTGACAGGCAGGGCCTGCATTAGCATAAATAATATGTTCATACATTAATAGAGTCCCACACTGGCAGGAATATCATTAGAGCCTCCAACATGAACACAAACAGAGAGTAATAGGAGACTAAAATGAAAACATAGCCTAGATCTGTGTGCGCGTGTGTATAATGGTATTCAGCAGCATAAAGAAGAGAACGAGTAAAACATACATGTATTGTATTCAGTGTGTAAGAGCATTTGTACATGCAGACAGGATTGGATGGGGTGAAGTGTCTATCTCTGATCCTGACAAAACAGGGCCAGTTTGTGTGTAAATCCTTTAGGGAGATCTGGGGGATTGAGCTGGCTTAGGCAGTTCTTTATGGCTCTTATCCCCTCAACATCTGTATTCAACGGCCACTGTAATGTGGTCCACAGTCCAGCTACCTTAGAGAATGTTCCCCTCTCCGTCACTGCTCATCTCAACAAATCTCTTCACTCCCCTAATCCCTCTCTCTTCTCCCCTACCTGCTCCCTTCCACTATAGCGCTCTCCTCTTCTCCCCTACCTGCTCCCTTCCACTATAGCGCTCTCCTCTTCTCCCCTACCTGCTCCCTTCCACTATAGCGCTCTCCTCTTCTCCCCGACCTGTTCCCCTCCACTATAGCGCTCTCCTCTTCTCCCCTACCTGCTCCCTTCCACTATAGCGCTCTCCTCTTCTCCCCTACCTGCTCCCTTCCACTATAGCGCTCTCCTCTTCTCCCCTACCTGCTCCCTTCCACTATAGCGCTCTCCTCTTCTCCCCTACCTGTTCACTTCCACTATAGCGCTCTCCTCTTTGCCCCTACCTGTTCCCTTCCACTATAGCGCTCTCCTCTTCTCCCCTACCTGTTCCCCTCCACTATAGCGCTCTCCTCTTCTCCCCTACCTGTTCCCCTCCACTATAGCGCTCTCCTCTTCTTTCAGCAATTGTTATTCTCTCGGCATACCACAGCCACGCCCTACTCCACTCACCCTGAACACCATTTGACCAGCCCAGCCTCTGTGTGTTTGTGTCAGTCTCTTCTTGACTATCTTGTTTACTACGTGTCTAATCTGCCTCTGCAGTATGTTGCACGACTCCACACTGGCTACTCTGGGTGGCCATTAAACCCTCATATACTCTGCAGCAGAGCAAGCCTCTCCATCTCACCTTCCCTCAACCTTCCCCCACTGTACCCACGCTAAGCTCTCATCACCTCCCCAAACTTTCCTTCTCATCCTCTCTCAGCCCCTTCTCTTCACTCCTCTCCTGTACTAACCTTCCCTCCACAGCCCTCCTCGCTCTTCTCCTCAAACGAGTCACACTACCATTTATGGTACCACACAGCTCTCTAAAAACACCAGAGGATTGGGAGAAGGGGAACTGTGCAGTTCCTCAGAGAGCAGCACTGAGTTTTAACAGACCTTTAGAATCATTATCAAATGTAGAGGCATCTGCCCCTCCCAGGATTCAGACAAAGTGACAGTGCCAGAGACAGGTTAGGGGTGTCCTAAACGTGCTAGCTAGTAGCTACTTCACTTCTCACTCTGTTTCAGGGGTAGGGTGGTGCTGCTGGGCATGTGCAGAGCCCTGGATCCACCGGTGTTCTTATCGATGCAGCTTACAGCATCATCCACCCTCCATCTTTTAATTACACACAGGGGGACTAGCATGGCTGGTTCTCACACTGATGGACTGCGCAGGAGAGAGAAAACACAGGCTTGAGCCAGCCTTCTTTTTAAACTCAAAACACACTACTGAACATATCTGCCACATGGATTTAGGTGACTGATCAGCAATGGTTGTTTTCATCTGAAAACAGCATACCTTCTATTTATACACTACCGCAATATGGGATTTATTCATTTGCCATTTTTGGTGATGCCATCATGCCACTTGAGTTGAAATCCTCTGCCACTCACGTAGGCTGTAGTGGTCACTAGGTTGCTCGGTCCACAGAGAGAGGCCGCAGGTCAGTCTGAGAGGGCGCTGGCCACAGCGGCTGCTAAACGGAGGCTATTACTGAGGCGATTATGATGTCCAGCGGGGCGGGAGGGGGTACACTGGGCCCACGTCTCGCCCCCCCCCCCCCCTCCTCCATCTGGCCTCAGATGGATGGCTTCCGACAGCCCAGCCCATCTGTCACAACGGCAACAGCAACAGGCGCACAGGGGACTGACAGATGGTCTCTTGGCAACGGTTGCCTCGGCAGGCCGGTCCAGGCTATTTCACAGTACAGACTGAGCCACATGTCATCAATGTACAAATAGGCTGTCACGGATGTGACTGAGACGACCAATGCAGATGTTTATTTACCCGGAGTAGCGAATGTATAGAAGATGGGATTGAAAGTGACATATGTGCACCCCAGTCCTGTGACATGGAAAAGGTGACCAGGAAAAGGTGTTGCAACCTCACCTTTGAATCATACACCCGCAGTGAAGAGAAAAGCATCCAGGCCTGGAGCGATGCATGTTTTGTCTATGAGAGGCTTATGCAGTGGATTACGATGCTGAGCAGAAATGACAATTGGGAGCAGTTCCTTTTGTCTGTCCCGTCTCTCTGGGCAGAGAGAACAGGCTGAGGGGTGACCCACTCCCTCACACTAATCTCAGATGTATATACTTTATTCTATTCTACTGTATTTTAGTCAATGCCACGCCGACATTGATCGATCTTTTACTTTTAGATGTGTGTATTGTTGTGAATTGTTAGATACTACTGCACTGTTGGAGCTAGGAACACAAGCATTTCGCTACACCCACAATAACATCTGCTAAATATGTGTATGTGAACAATACAATTTGATTTGATAGAGGAAAGCCCCACTGCAGAGTGCTGCAGAGTATTGTCATGGAAACAAAGGAAGGCCGAGATGGCTGAGATGTATGACCCCCCCCTCCCCAGGCATGGAGGTGTGAAGAGAAGGGGGAGGAGGTAGGAGGGGAGGTGGACTCACCTTGTCCTTGTTACGCCAGTGACTCTGGCTCATACACAAACAAAGCCCGTCGCCCAAAAGTGCAGGGACAGAATCTGGAGGCCAAACTGCTGGCACTCTATTCCTCGATCATTGGATCACTGTACAATTTCTCTGCAATGCCATTCGTTATCAGCGTTGAACGTGAAGTCAGCAACATGTTGTGCAACGCATGCTTTCAGCCCTTACATGGCGCCGCCGTAAGGCAGCCTAAGATCTTTGTAGATGTTCGGCATCACCATCATCAAACCATCATCCAACACAGTTTAACAGTCTGAAATGGCTGATCTAATGAGGGAGTCCTGCTCAATGTCCATAACAATTTCATCCTGTCCTTTGTTTTGTTATGTGTTACGTGTGTAACCTACACAAGTCCAGTAGGCTAGGCCTACTATTTTATGTTCATACATTTTGAAAACCATTTATTTAACAGGACCACAATGGAAATTCGTGTTATCCTCTATGATTTTATATGCATTATCCACGTGTGGTTGTATTGCGTTTTAAAATGGTCAAATAAAGCTACACTATGCAGTATATAAAAATGTATGTGGACACCCCTTCAAATGAATTGATTTGGCTATTTCAGCCACACCCGTTAATGACAGGTGTATAAAATTGAGCAGACAGCCATGCAATCTCCATAGACAAACATCGGCAGTAGAATGGCCTTACTGAAGAGCTCAGACACTTTCAACGTGGCACCGTCATAGGACCTTTCCAAAAAGTCAGTTTGTCTGCCCTGCTAGAGCTGCCCCGGTCAACTGTAAGTGCTGTTATTGTGAAGTGGAAACGTCTAGGAGCAACAACGGCTTAGCCACAAAGTGGTAGGCCACTCAACCTCACAGAATGGGACCGGCGAGTGCTGAAGCACGTACAAATCATCCTTCCTCGGTTACAACACTCACTATTGAGTTCCAAACTGCTTCTGGAAGCAACATCAACACAATAACTGTTTGTCGGGAGCTTCATGAAATTGGTTTACATGGCCGTGCAGCCGCACACAAGCCTAAGATCACCATGTGCAATGCCAAACTTCAGTTGGAGTGGTGTAAAGCTGGCCGCCATTGGACTCTGGAGCAGTGGAAACGTGCTCCGAATCACGTTTCACCATCTGGCAGTCCAACAGGCGAATCTGGGTTTGGCGGATGCCAGGAGAACGAATGCATAGTGCCAACTGTAAAGTTTGGTGGAGGAAGAATAATGGTCTGGGGCTGTTTTTCATGGGTTGGGCTAGGTCCAGTGAAGGGAAATCTTAATGCTATATCATACATTGACATTCTAGATGATTCTGTGCTTCCAACGTTGTGGCAAAAGCTTGGCGAAGGCCCTTTCCTGTTTCAGCATGACAATGCCCCCGTGCACAAAGCGAAGTCCATCAAGAAATGGTTTGTCGAGATCGGTGTGGAAGAACTTGACTGGCCTGCACAAACCCTGACCTCAACCCCATCAAACCCCATCTTTGGGATGAATAGGAATGCTGACCACTCAACATCAGTGCCCGACCTCAATAATTCTCAATAAGTCCGCAAAGAAATATTCCAACATCTAGTGGAAAGCCTTCCCAGAAGAGTGAATGCTGTTGTAGCAGCAAAGGGGGGACCAACTCCATATTACTGCCAATGATTTTGGAATGAGACGTTCGACAAGCAGGTGTCCACATACTTCTGGTCATGTAATGTATCTATCTACATTAAATCAATTCATTTTGTCTCTGGGTGGGTGTGTTCGTGTCTCTGTTAGCAGCAGAACATCTAGAGCAGGGTGGAGATAAGCGACGTCTCCTTCCTAGCAGCACTCTGGCTTCACTTCTACAACAACCCAACACAGCAGAAACAACCATATTACACTGTGCTCTGTCTGAGAGGGACAGTCTATCACGCTCCACAGCACTTAAAGCTCCCCGTGAAGACACAGAGGAAAGAGAAATATTAGCTAGAATATTACACTTGTTGGACATTGGCTTAGAGACCTTCGAACCCACTGCAGGTGTAGATTGGTCATTTCGCTTCAGCCCACTGGCAGAAAGCAACAGTGTAGTGGATGGATAGGTTATCATCAGACTGGCACACATCCTCACTCGCCATGTCAGTCTCTAACCCGGTTCATCCTCCCTCCATCCCTCACTCCGCTCCGGGGGAATGAGGAGTGCAAGGGCCCAGCCCCGCCGGGAACAACCCTGTCACCTCTGATGGATGTCTCAGAAGATGAACAGATCGACAGGGGTGTCGCTGTGCCACTCTTTCATCATCCTCCCGCCTCTGACATCCTCTCTCCTTCCTCCCCTCCTCGGAGGTGGTTGAGAGGCTGAGCCTGTGTTGTATGCATCTACTGTATTGTCCACCATGCCCACCCAGCCTAACAAACCAGTGAATGGATACCTTTAAAGCACAGGAATGGGACTGACTTGGAGTTATCTGGGTGGAGAATGAGGGAGGCTGTGCGCTACAGAGAGCTAGCCTCGCGCTCAGGTGTTCTCCACACAATGGCTATGCATGGAACACAACCGATGCTGGCTGCACCACCTCTCCCATCCCCGTAGACCACGGACACTTACACCCATTCATAGGCGCACTTCAAGCAAATTCACAGGAAGTGCGTGTCTTTAGGGGCTAGAATGAATTATGTCAGTGTCATAATCAGAACGTTTCAGCAGGAAGGCGGAGAGAAAAGGAGCACATTAGGCAGCATAATTAGACAAATGGAGGGATGGGCATCATAATGGATTCCTCGATGGAAGCTATTAATCACACCTCCTGGCTCGAGAAGACAACAGGATGCAGAACAGCAAAAGACGGGAGACACACCCACACAGGACCTTTGCTGTGTCATATACATATGGTTCAGTATGGAGACTTATGCAGTGTCCACCATCACCAGTGAGAAAGAGGAGGATGAGAAGAATCCAGTGAGAATCTAGTGTTGTGCTGGGGAGCCAGTCAGCTTACTCCAAGAGAGGGGAGAGGAGCACTGTTGCATACACAGGCCTTAATGAGCTCAGTACACTGTACGCACTAAGAACCCGCGGGATTGCACCAGACGCTCGGATGGGAATCTGTACACACTGAAAGGGAGGATGGGAAAGGAGGAGGAGGAGGCGGATAGTGAGGGGGCAGATCTCTGCCAATTAGAGTTCTCCTCTGGCTCCCTGTCAAAGGCTTGTAATTGGCTGTGTGGACTGACTGGTGACACTCATGCCCAGAGAGAGAGAGAGGGAAATAGAGCAAGCGAGAAGGCAAGAGAGGTGCTGATATCAGACCCCCCAATTAGCAGCCAGGCCTGAGGAGCGCAGAGCAGAGAGTAATTAATCCTGCTGTCTGCGTGGGGCAGGCAAAATCTTAGCTGTCTGATCCACACACACACAACCCCAGAGCAGAGCTCAGACTGAGCAATGATCACTGAGAGAACAGAGCTATATGACATGTAGCACCCACTGAGAGAACAGAGCTCAATATGAGACGAATGAAGTATGTGAACCATAGAGAAAGAGAATTGTTAATATTTGTACTACATACATGACACTCATGAGTCAATAGTTTCAC
Organism: Oncorhynchus clarkii lewisi; assembly: GCF_045791955.1. NCBI lineage: Eukaryota > Metazoa > Chordata > Actinopteri > Salmoniformes > Salmonidae > Oncorhynchus > Oncorhynchus clarkii. Next base: position 48,370,912 of record NC_092153.1, on the reverse strand, counting down.
CACATGTTTTCAAGGTAACTTGCAGAAGCAATCCTCTAATGAGTAGTCCTCTGCTTTCCTGAGAGTAGTGGCACACTCTATACAGAGCCACAGTATGTCTCTGTTTTGCACTAAAGACATAGACAGCAGCAGTAAAAAGTGGTTTCATATCAGCTCCGTCTTCCACCCATGACACATTGAGGAATGATCCTCTCTAACTGTCCCGCCCACCCTTCTCTCCACTCTCTGGTCCAGGGAGTCTCTGTTAAACGCACAAACATTTTGTTTTATTGACAATCCATAAAAAGCGGACCATTATGGCTGTAGCGTTTTACGGGCTTGTACACAACCCCCTCAGACTAATGGTGGCCATTAATAAAGCAAGACAGGGAGAGGAACGGAGCCATTTGTGATAGCAGAGCACCCAGTCAATGTCCTGTCCCGTTCCTCAACACTCAGCATTACAGGACAGATGTTCAGGTCCTTCAATTCCACAAATGAATCATTCCCAGAGAACTTCCAACGCCAGTTCAGACCGCTCTGTCTCAGTGAAAACTTTCCAATTACATGTCTCTCTCAGTGTGAGTCAGGGCTCTTTGTGGAGGTGTGTTCTGGGTAGTGGGTACTGTCTGTCTGGGGATTGGAGTGAGACCAAAATTCAATCATCCCCCTCATACACAGAGTCTTCTCTTCAGCTCTTTTATGAGACCGTTTCTCCAATCACACACCTAGTCAAAATCCTGTCCCGAGTTCTCACTCGACACAGACAGTCGAATCTGCACGCTCGCTTGCACAAACACAAATGCTCATGGACACACACACACAAAGCTAGGATGGAAAAAAAATGAGACACCACAATTGTATCTCAATAATGTAACTTTCTCTTTTGTGTTGTTTTAGGGATAACCTATCCTTAAGAGTCGATTGACGCACCGGTGCATCAATCTAAGTGACATAATAAAAAAATCCCCATTAAAATCTGTCAGTATAAGCTATGTCGCCCTTCCACATCTGTGGTGGGAGGTGGCCGAGCTACAGCGGTGTTTATCAGACCATGGAGACATCCCAAAAATCTGTCTGCTCAAAAAACGTTCATAGCGTCCGAACGGTTTGGCCTATAAACTACTCTATGGAAAGGAGAGACTCTCACGATGGTGTTTTCCGTTTTGCTCTACCATGTGTCAAGGGACTCATCTGAAATAAGTTGGTAATGCTGATGTGCCACCTTCTGCCTGTAGCGTCCCAAGCGTTTGAGCTCCAACGGTATCGGGTGTAAACCGGCTACGAGACAGTTTGCTCTATGGCCAAAATGTGTGTGTGTGTGAGACTGAAGGTAACCCATACAAACGAATGGAAGTATGGAGGTAGTTTCGTGCCAACAAAAATAAGGGGTTAAATATGTGTAAAAAAACAAACATATTTCCTGATCTCCTAGACTTCATAACCTTATTTGTCGTGGCTAATTGAGGTAAGACAGTAATTCTTCTCATAGATTATGCATGTATGAACTACACATTGACCCATTCAACCCAAAGTTCTGGAGCGTGTCATTAACCCTTATCCAACCAAAATATGTTTTCTCCAGATTCCTGAAAATGGAGACGGAGAGAAGAGGCAGGAGAAAGCTTGCCAACCAGAACTCAAAACTTTGCATGTTTTGGCCGGTTTATTGTGTCTTACCTCCACCTCTCTGCACCAGCATGGTGACCTCACTTCCTTTGGGGCACTTGCTGAGCAGGTCCACCACCTGGTTGTGGCTCATGCTCTGGACGTTCCTCTTGTTCACCTCCACAATAATGTCCCCCTCCTTCAGGCCCCTGCAGCGGGGGTAGTCTACGATCTGTTTGACCCTCTGTCCTCCCCCTGCAGGGCTGTCTGCGATGGTGAACCCAAAGCCTTTGTCTCCCTTCTCCATGTGCACTGTGATCAGCTCCGGCTGCGTCGCTATGGACGACGCCAGCGTCACAGAGTCGCTGGGGTAACTGTGCGAGCCGTTGGACGCCACCTCGGCAGAGGAGGGGCTGTGGGGTCTTGACTCTCTCATCCCATTAACGGGGCCTCCGGTCTGGCTGCCGTGGCTGGACGGAGAGTCGTAGCTCTCCTGGCCGTTGATGATGATAGGCTCCTTGTCCACAATGGCCACGGAGGTCACCAGGCTAGTGTTGGGGTCGTCTGGGTCAAAGGGCAGGGGGTAGCCGCGGCACAGCTCCAGGTTGACGATGGAGCCGATCTGGATGGACTGGAAGACCTTCACCACCTGAGCATGGGTGTAGCCCAGCACGCACGTGTCATTGACACTCACGATCACGTCACCTAGGGGAAGAGAAGGTGAAACTAATGTTGGATAATTAGCTCCATGTCACAAACTGAAATCATGGAAGTAACACTGGAACTGTATATTGCTCAATTAGAACACCTACACTACACTATTACACCTACACATTCAGTGGTCACCCACCAGGAGAGCACCAGCTTCAGTTCATCAACCAACCTTGATAAGTCAACTGTTTTAGTGCAGGGTTGGAACAGAAGCCTCTGTAGCTCTCAAAGAGTTGGTGACCACCTCTTCATAATGACATGGAACAACAGAGCGGAGGCCCACCTGTCTCCATCTTGCCGTCGATGGCAGCAGGCCCGTCCAGAACCAGACTCTTGATCTGTAGGAACTCATCAGGCTCGTCGCCCCCGACGACGGTGAAGCCGAACCCTCGGTGGCTCTTCCTTAGTTTGGTGTTGATAAAGGTTCCCTTCAGCTCCGCCGGGTTCCGCGTGAAGAAGGGCTTCCCTCCTGGGGAACACACACACCTTTCATAAGAACCTGTTGATCTCATGTGCTCTGCTAGCCAAAGGAGGAGGGGTTACCCTAAACAGTCTTGGCTCTGGATCAGTGAGTGCTCTAGAAGAGATGTGTTGGTTTGATGAGCTCAATTAATCATAAAGGGACTGATTAAGATCGATAGATTAATTAGGCTAAGAGGGATTCCAAGAGCTAGGGGGCAGCAGCCTGGTTGTGCCTGAGAATAGGGGTAATCCGATGGGTAAATCCCCCAGACCCAGCCCCAGTCCCAGTCTGTGGGGGCTGCTATCCCCTATAGAATGCTACACTATTGGGTAAAACCCAGGGTTTTATCTGGGTCTGGCAGCATGGTTAGATGAGTAGTAAAATAATATTCACAGTCAATTCTAAAAGTGTATGATTACACTGTGGTACAGTTCTATATACACGGCAGCCATCAGTTTAAAATAGCTTTTCAAGGCTTGACACTAGGATGGGAAGGAAGTGTGTGTTTGTGCGTGTGTGTGCGGGGTTATTGTCAGACTAATTCCCAGTGATTTAGAAACAGATGTTTCTAAGCTTATGCGTAATAGCCTGGCGTGCCACCAAGACTGCCAGTGTAGAGACCAAGACAGTGTATAGAGACCAAGACAGTGTATAGAGACCAAGACAGTGTATAGAGACCAAGGCAGCACTGAACTCTCTCTACTCTGGTACACTCTGGAGTCTAGACATGGAGTTGGCAGACTCATATAGCTTAGGCAAATGGACACCCGAGTCGGTCTTATGAAATAAGAACTGCTAGAGTCTGGCGTCTGTAATCTAGATCCAAGCCCTCGGCCTCTTCTACTATGACTGGTTCCAGTCATGCTGTCAGTTGGACAAATGTTCACAGAGTTTATATGAGAGATGGAGTGGGATATTCAGAGTTTATTGAAGTGATATATTGACTGTGGAAGGAAGCGGGTGGAATGAAAAGGGAGACATTAAAGCAGGGAAGATGGCCGCGAGGGATTGGAGAGTGACTAACAAACTGCAGATGCTACACTTACATGGCGGAGGAGTACAGCTTATGCATACAATGAAAGATGTATTACCCTTGGAGTTAGCCAGTGTCCTTGTGTTTGCCTTGAAATAATTCAAGACAGAAGAGGCAGACCAATGCAGTAATATTGAGGAGTTTTTATTTATTTATTTATTTATTTTTACAAAAGAGAAGTGGGTGTAGGAATTTGAAAGCAGAGTGACTTAAAAGAGCTGGATAAAAAGAGAGATTTGTGTGGTGGAATCTCAAGGCCTTGAGTTGCTTTGGGCAGCGCTGGTAAGGGGCCTGAGCTTACAGAGATGGAGAAAGACAGAGAGTGTGAGTGAGAGAGGCGAACGAGAGCGAGAGGAGTGAGAGAGGAGAGCGAGATACAGTGAGGCACGTGATGAGGGAACACATCCACAATGTCGCAAACAGAAATGGACCAATAACCTCACAAAACTAGGATATTGACCAGACCAGGACTCACGTTTTGGCCCGATGAGGGGCGGCAGTGGGGGTCTGGCTTGGGTGTCCCTGTAGGTCTCCTGGTGGTTGGCGGTATAGCTGGCCAGGGGGGCACCAGCCATGGTAGCATCCTCTATCCATTCTGGAACAGCAAAGGGCACACTTCCTGTCTCTGCTGTCTGTACAGTTACGGTGATCCTTATGGTTCACCACAATGGGTGGCTTGAAAACTACTGTACTGCATTGAGCCACAATGGCTGCCGATTAAAGTAATACAATCTCTGATCGATCAAAATGGCAGCCTCACTTTGTAGGCTTAGGTCTTCATTAATATTCTCAGCATCAAGATTCAATCAATGAAAGAGTAAAAGTCATAGATTTCGAGCGTAAAGAGATATTAAGCTTAAAGGAGAAAAAGTCAGCAGGTAGGTAATCAAGTCAGAAGCACATTTAGCTGAGTGTGCAGAGCGGGGACCAATAGGCAGGTTCCTAGTGATGTGACCTGCATGAAGAGAGGAAACGTGGAGGACATTCTACATATACATACTGGACGTAGGGAAGTGTCTGGACAGTGATGCTGAACTTATTCATTTGTCTCTCTATTTCAGCAAAATGCTGGGCGGACAGAGCCAAATGTAAACTGTTTGCATCACTGTTCAAAGACATACATAGCGTACTGTGTAGACTAAAGAGACCTAAAGCATATGTCCTGAAATGCTTTTCACTAGGAGAACAAGACCCAGAAATATTATAACTATCGTATGGTGATACATTTTCATTGCTGTAACAGACTTTTAATGTATTATTGTCAAACCAAAAAAAACTTACCAAGACCTGTAGACTTACAAAATCATTCATATTAGCACAAATACTTTGGAGAGAGTATCAGTGACACTTAAAACATTGCCAAATTAATAAAAAAAGACCTATTTTCAAGGCCATTAAAATAAATCATAGGTATGCCTTTATGGTTTCTCGATAGCAAATCATAAAGAGAAGAGAGCAGGGCAGAAAGAGAAGAGAAGAGAGCAGTGCAGTGCAGAAAGAGAAGAGAAGAGAGCAGGGCAGAAAGAGAAGAGAAGAGAGCAGGGCAGAAAGAGAAGAGAAGAGAGCAGGGCAGAAAGAGAAGAGAAGAGAAGAGAAGAGAAGAGAGCAGGGCAGAAAGAGAAGAGAAGAGAGCAGGGCAGAAAGAGAAGAGAAGAGAGCAGGGCAGAAAGTGAGGAGAAGAGAGCAGGGCAGAAAGAGAAGAGAAGAGAGCAGGGCAGAAAGAGAAGAGAAGAGAGCAGGGCAGAAAGAGCAGGGCAGAAAGAGAAGAGAAGAGAAGAGAGCAGGGCAGAAAGAGAAGAGAGCAGGGCAGAAAGAGAAGAGAGCAGGGAAGAAAGAGAAGAGATCAGGGCAGAAAGAGAAGAGAGCAGGGCAGAAAGAGAAGAGAAGAGAGCAGGGCAGAAAGAGAAGAGAAGAGAGCAGGGCAGAAAGAGAAGAGAAGAGAGCAGGGCAGAAAGAGAAGAGAGCAGGGCAGAAAGAGAAGAGAAGAGATCAGGGCAGAAAGAGAAGAGAAGAGAGCAGGGCAGAAAGTGAAGAGAAGAGAGCAGGGCAGAAAGAGAAGAGAAGAGAGCAGGGCAGAAAGAGCAGGGCAGAAAGAGAAGAGAAGAGAAGAGAGCAGGACAGAAATAGAAGAGTGCAGGGCAGAAAGAGAAGAGAGCAGGGCAGAAAGAGAAGAGAAGAGAAGAGAAGAGAGCAGGACAGAAATAGAAGAGTGCAGGGCAGAAAGAGAAGAGAGCAGGGCAGAAAGAGAAGAGAAGAGAAGAGAAGAGAAGAGAGCAGGACAGAAATAGAAGAGTGCAGGGCAGAAAGAGAAGAGAGCAGGGCAGAAAGAGAAGAGAGCAGGGCAGAAAGAGAAGAGAGCAGGGCAGAAAGACAGACAGACACAATCACAGACATGGAGAAAGAAAGGAATGACGCCCGGCGGGGCTGGAAACGAACCTCGGATGTAGCGCTCACCTTCTGGTGGCTGCTGTTGCTCGAGCTGCTTCCGCCGCTTAGCTTCCTGTATAGGGTTCTCATACTGGGTCTTCCTGTTGATGTGACTGAGAAAGGGAGGAAGAGAGGGAGAGATGGAGGACAAAGACACAGGAACGTAGAAAGATAATTAATTGGAGTCAGCAAAATAAAATAAAAGAACAAGGGGGATGATGACAGGAAATACATGTGTATGAGAGAAAGAAGACTAGAAGTGAGTCAAAAAAGGTGAGGCAAGGGATGGAGAGGGAGAAAGAGAGAGGCAGTAGTGAGGGATGGAGAGGGAGATACAGAGAGGCAGTAGTGAGGGATGGAGAGGGAGAAAGAGAGAGGCAGTAGTGAGGGATGGAGAGGGAGATACAGAGAGGCAGTAGTGAGGGATGGAGAGGGAGAAAGAGAGAGGCAGTAGTGAGGGATGGAGAGGGAGATACAGAGAGGCAGTAGTGAGGGATGGAGAGGGAGAAAGAGAGAGGCAGTAGTGAGGGATGGAGAGGGAGAAAGAGAGAGGCAGTAGTGAGGGATGGAGAGGGAGATACAGAGAGGCAGTAGTGAGGGATGGAGAGGGAGATACAGAGAGGCAGTAGTGAGGGATGGAGAGGGAGATACAGAGAGGCAGTAGTGAGGGATGGAGAGGGAGATACAGAGAGGCAGTAGTGAGGGATGGAGAGGGAGATACAGAGAGGCAGTAGTGAGGGATGGAGAGGGAGAAAGAGAGAGACAGTAGTGAGGGATGGAGAGGGAGAAAGAGAGAGGCAGTAGTGAGGGATGGAGAGGGAGAAAGAGAGAGGCAGTAGTGAGGGATGGAGAGGGAGAAAGAGAGAGGCAGTAGTGAGGGATGGAGAGGGAGAAAGAGAGAGGCAGTAGTGAGGGATGGAGAGGGAGAAAGAGAGAGGCAGTAGTGAGGGATGGAGAGGGAGAAAGAGATACAGAGAGACAGTAGTGAGGGAGTTAACACAACACACAATTAGAAAAAAAAGTATCTGGTGGCCAATGCTCCAGGAGCCAGGGCTTAAGTCAGGGAAGTCAAGTCTGGTACACACAGTGCTCTGTTGGAGCCGACGAGACAGAGACGATGAGGCCTGAATATCAACCGCATCACACAATCACAAAAGAACACTGCTTCAGGAGGTTAACAACACCACCAAAACACGTCATTCCACAAACCCAGCAGGGAATTAGGAGAGCAGTACACCGCACCGTAAGGAAATTACACTTCAAACAGTACAGAAACATGCTGGGAAATGATGCAGTAAACAGGAAAAGAATAGGAATAATATATATTGAAAAATCTAAGACAAAACAAAAAAAACTGTGCCCCTGCCTCTAAGGTATTGCTTTGAACAACATCAAAACATATGAATGCATTCATATTAATGCACAGGCCCAAGGGTCTCCCACTAGATGAGAAATTACATGTTTCTAAATGATCATGACAGCAACAAATGGCCTATTTTTACCATAACAGACTAGACCAAAATAACAGCCGTCTGGTGTACTGCATTTGATGTTGTTCTGCATAGTCTGGACCACTGCCCAGTGTGAAATGCTTCTGAATGTACAGTACAGTGAGGTAGTGAGACATGCAACAGATACATCCGGAGGTGTGTGTCACTACTTACTCCACATAGTAAAGCCCGTAGACTGGGTCCTCTATTTTCTCCCAGCCTGTTGGCAGCTCTGGATGCGACATAGAGAGAGGTGGAAAAGGCAGGATGTTAGAGATGGTGTCGTAAAGACCTTTTCCTTCCACACACGGCCTGTCAGTCACCTGGGAGTGAACAACACTAGAGAGGCTGTCTGGACCTGGCTCCTGGCAGGACACGGCTGACATTTAACACATCAGATAAAGAACTACAGGGGGGCTTTGACCAATCACGATCAACCCCGCGCACAGATGGAGAAGAGGAGCTGGTGGTAAGGGGGTGGCGGTCTAAATGTGGACAGGGTTTCAATTGTGGTTTGCAGTTTAAAAATGTCACGGTGAAGAAATGTTGTTTTCTTATTGTTCATGGCAGTAAGGGAATCTGACGTATAACGCGACTGACATCCTTAATGTAGATGTGTATAGAATGGTATTCAGTGTTGTCCTTGATTGGTTTACCACTGTCTATGTCACATGGCATTGGAGACCGTCACCAACTGGATGTCCTTGATCCTGTATTACTCACTGTGGTCAAATTCATTAAGGATGCATTCTCCCCAAGAAGCCTTTCTTTCAGACACACACACACACGCGTTTATCTGCCCTGACATCAATGCTGAGTGTGGCCTGACAACACAGCCAAAAATCAGGACAGACTGGATCTAGACATGGACTACTCAGCTGTAAAGGCTGCTACATTGATACAGTCTCATTATGTCTCAGTATACAGTGTGATTAAAACATTGGAGACAGAGCTAGCTAGCTACTAGCTACTGTACTAATGGCTATGAAGGCAGCAGGTAGCCTAACGGTTAGAGCATTGGGCCAGTAACCTAAAGGTCGCTGGTTTGAATCCCCGGGACAACTAAGTGAAAATTCTGTTGATGTTCCCTTGAGCAAGGCACTTAACCCTAATTGCTCATGTAAGTCCCGTGTCTGCTAATTGACTAAAATGCTAAATGTATAGACATGTCAGAGGGCTATAATTGGTTACAAACAGATGTCTGTGACTGATTGACTCTGCTGGCATTATCAGCGCTGCATGTCATTATCCCCAGTTACCTCAGTCTGTATTCTGACGAGTGGTGTACACTCACTACCCCTCAAACAGCTTTAGTGGATGTGGAGGCAAGGAATTAAGGGGGTGTTGTGTTCGGATCGTTCACAATACACAGACTAGGGTTTCTTTTTCTCAGATGTTCTGCAGGGAAACAGTCAACCTTGAGCCAGTAGCACCTGACTGTAAAGTCTAATCATTCACCTTATTTCACACCAGAGTGGCTGTATTCCTGAAAGAGATCTGTCTGTGTGATATTATCGCTAGACGCCAGAGCCCTCATGTCACGACTGGCCTTGCTGATACGGAGTGGCTGCAGTGGGACGAATCTGACACATATCCAAAAGAGCTCCCCCGCTCCACGTTCCCCGGTCAACGCCCATGCACACTCCAGCTCAAGGGGGACTCGGGTGACAAATTGCCTATTAAACTGTTTGCATCTCATTCGGTCTTCCTGACTATTTGATTTCTCCTGAGCGAGGGGTTGCACAACCGGGGCCATACATCTGCTGTCCTATACACAACCGGGGCCATACATCTGCTGTCCTATACACAACCGGGGCCATACATCTGCTGTCCTATACACAACCGGGGCCATACATCTGCTGTCCTATACACAACCGGGGCCATACATCTGCTGTCCTATACACAACCGGGGCCATACGTCTGCTGTCCTATACACAACCGGGGCCATACGTCTGCTGTCCTATACACAACCGGGGCCATACGTCTGCTGTCCTATACACAACCGGGGCCATACGTCTGCTGTCCTATACACAACCGGGGCCATACGTCTGCTGTCCTATACACAACCGGGGCCATACGTCTGCTGTCCTATACACAACCGGGGCCATACGTCTGCTGTCCTATACACAACCGGGGCCATACGTCTGCTGTCCTATACACAACCGGGGCCATACGTCTGCTGTCCTATACACAACCGGGGCCATACGTCTGCTGTCCTATACACAACCGGGGCCATACGTCTGCTGTCCTATACACAACCGGGGCCATACATCTGCTGTCCTATACACAACCGGGGCCATACATCTGCTGTCCTATACACAACCGGGGCCATACATCTGCTGTCCTATACACAACCGGGGCCATACATCTGCTGTCCTATACACAACCGGGGCCATACATCTGCTGTCCTATACACAACCGGGGCCATACATCTGCTGTCCTATACACAACCGGGGCCATACATCTGCTGTCCTATACACAACCGGGGCCATACATCTGCTGTCCTATACACAACCGGGGCCATACATCTGCTGTCCTATACACAACCGGGGCCATACATCTGCTGTCCTATACACAACCGGGGCCATACATCTGCTGTCCTATACACAACCGGGGCCATACATCTGCTGTCCTATACACAACCGGGGCCATACATCTGCTGTCCTATACACAACCGGGGCCATACATCTGCTGTCCTATACACAACTGGAGTAATTGCCTTTTTCTCCATGTATCGGATTTCACAATCGATACATATTGACTGTGTTCATCCAATCTGAGCAGTGGTATGAAGAAGGGATGCTGCTGTTCACAACATGGAGGAGAATATCTCAGAGGCAAAACACTGGTCTAGGATCAGCTTACCCTCACTTACCTCAGACCTAACCTTAACCCAGGGGTGCACGACTCCTTGGCAATTAATTGATCAACTGATGTCACTGATTGACCTGGTATTGCACACACCTGGTTCCCCAGTCTAAATCAATCTCTGGGCTCTATTTTCGGCTGGCTGCTGAGGCGCAATTGTCAAACGCACCTTAGTTTGCAATTTCGTCATGTAAAAACTGGTGCACTGGCATTGTCCACACTTTGCACCAGGTTCGGCAATTTACCTGTCTAACATCAGCTTGCTGGCGCTGAGGTGTGGAAATATTCTAGGTGTGTACTAAAAAAGTGCGCCAGTATGCCAATTTCAGTCATCGCAACTAGGGATACATAAGACCGACCAAAAGATAGTCTTAACGTAAAGCAATTGGTTGTGGAATAGATTTTTCCAGCGGAGGCGCACACACACTAGCCTTATGTACGTCACCAATGTTTTATTAAAGGCCCATTGCAGTTCAAATGGTTTTATATTTCATATTGTACAACAGCTGATGGAACTAACACTGCAAATGTGTGAAAAAAATATGATCAGTGTTATTTCCTGATAGTTGCTGGGTGAGAATACCATCTACACAAGATCTTCTAATCAGTAGGTTTGCATGGGCGACATCACCATGCGGTAAGTTGATTGGTTAATAGACCAATAACAAAGAGAGTTCCAAACCTCCCTGCCAACAACAGCTAGACCACTCCCAGGAAATCCTAGCAAAATTGTTGCTTGAGAAATAGTTTACTAAAAAGCTACCTTTTCCCATTTTAGTGGAAACCTGTTACAGTAGTGTACTTGTTACCCAGAAAGGATTTAATATTGATATGAAAACAGCTGCATTGGGCCTTTAAACATTATTTTTGTTCAGCTTCAGTGAAAAGTTTGGACTGAGCCTTTTTAGGAATATCAAGTTATTTAAAAATTATTGTTCTTATTGTTTTTAGTTGATCATTTTGTCAAAAAACGCATCTCCTACTTTCGTTCAGTCAAATCGCGTGAATTCTGATCATTGTCTGTGGCACTGAATCTGCTAGTAGGATATATTTGCCTGTTTGTTCACCTTTCACGTGGCAAAGTCACTACTGGCCATATCAACAGTGATGGTAGGATCTATCAATCCATCTATCTGTCTGTCTATCTATATTTTGGAGCAGTATAATGGTGAGTTCCAGCCTTTTCTTTATTTTGGATCTTTTTCCAGCTTTTGAGAAAAGTTTGGATGCGCGTAAAACCCTCCATAGTCTACGCGGTCTTAGGCATAATATTATATGAGCACGGGGAGCAATTATGGTGCCTGTAACTGTATTTCGACAGCCTTTTTAGGTCTTATCAATAGGAAATGTAATGTTGGTTATTGACGACGTTTGGCATGTCCATGGCTCAGATGATGCATTTTACAGTAGTCCTCTATCAGTGTGAATGCTATGCTAACAATATATTTCCACATTGAAAACATACAATCCCTTAGAACAATGTGGACTGCAAACATGTTCAAAATATTGAGCAAATATGGGACAGGCTGATATTACTTTATTTAGTTTCTCTCGGCTATTTAACAAACTAGGCTAGAACGGACTAACATTGGAATTGGCGTTTGATGACAACATAATACATAAAAGACTGTACATTCACAACTTGAAGCAACCACATATTTACCACAGAGCACGTTCTGAACAGCCAGTGAGGGGGTCAAGCCTCGACACACCATCTTGTTTATTCATCAGAACTCAGCCCTTTCAAGCCACCACCAGCTCCTGCGGCTCGAACTCTGGTTGTGAAAATAGCAAAAATATTTCTGACACCCCCACCAATCTATAGCACTAGCATCAGTCCTAAGACTTACCATTTCGTTAGATTTGTTAAAAAAGAGCCATCTGATTAACAGCCTAGAACAAAAATCTTCAGACAGGGATGACTCTCGAGAACTTTGACTATTCACCGATGCACCATTGAAATAAAATAGTAGGCAGCAGTTATCAGAGCCCATCTCAGAGCCATGGCTGTTAGCCTCCCTCTGGCTCCAGAGACTGATGGACCGGCAGACAGTGGTGGGTAAAGTGCTCTCTGTTATAATATGAGCAACAGTGGATGGAATGATGGGGCTTGAGAGTGAGAGGCCCATTTGAATGAGAGGCCCATTAGGAAATGATCATCACGCCAATGTGCCCCTCGTGAATGGTTCTCTCTGTGTTACTGCATGCTGGCTTGCCGGGCGAGTACAGTAACAACTGCCTGCTCAGCAGACACACAGGAACGTAGATGAACGCACACACGTCTTTCAGTCTTTCACAGCCCAGGTGTTATAAAGCGTTTGATTACATGTTTACACCCTCTAGGCCGAAAGGGAGAGGTGTTATGCGCTGTAATAAGACAGTTTTCCCATAATACACAGCACGGGAGAGGGGAGACAGCCCTACCTAGCTCACTGTCCATCTCTTCTGTGTGTACCCCTTCTTCTCCAGGAGAACACCAGCAGACCATGGGTGGAGGAACCGGGGGAGGAGAGGAGAGTGAGAGGGGGGAGAGAAAGATAGTGAGAGCAGAGGGTTAGTGATTGATTTTGAATTTAAGCCTCAAGCAAGCCGAGAGAGCAGCAACACTTGGCTCCATACACTGTAAAAACCATAATGTGTCCGGAATCATGACTGCTAACCGTGACTAATTAGCTCAAATGGTTTGTAAGGTGTAAATCTATACTAAATCCCTACATGCACCATGACAATAGCTCATCGCTCTATATTAGCCACAGTCTGTTAAGCACAAAGAACATATCTCTGAAGAGCTTTCTACTTCCCCATTGGGTGGCACTGTTTCATACCAGGTGCATACTGTACTGTAGGTGCATTTATGTTAAATAAATGAGTCATACCACACAGACAGACATACAGGAAACTGCCAAAGAGAAATAAACACTTGAGTAAATCAAGGATACAAAGTATATTGAAAACGGCTGCTTCCACACAGGTGTGGTTCCTGAGTTAAGTAAGCATCCCATCATGCTTTGGGTCATGTATAAAAATACCCAGTTTCCCATTATTTTGGCTCCCATGGCTAGAAGAGATCTTAATGACTTTGAAAGAGGGGTCTCAAAGGGACATAGGGGGTTTACAGGTTGTGTGTGTGTGTGTGTGTGTGTGTGTGTGTGTGTGTATGTGTGTCTCAGTCACCAATATCAACCTAATTGAACACTTCCGGGAGATTCTGGAGCGGCGCCTGAGACAGTGTTTTCCACCAACATCAACAAAACACCAAATGATGGAATTTCTCGTGAAAGAATGGTGTCTCATCCCTCCAATAGAGTTCCAGACACTTGTAGAATCTATGCCAAGGAGCATTGAAGATGTTCTGGCTCGTGCTGGCCCATCGCCCTATTAAGACACTTTATGTTGGTGTTTCCTGTATTTTGGCAGTTACCTGTACACTTTAATACGGACCATCTGAGATTGGGGTGGGTGAAAATAGCTGCCACTAAATAGGAATTGTAGTTCATGCACCATATGCTTGGCAATATGAATCATATCTCTATCCTATGTGTCCTCTAGCAGCAGCTTGAGAGGATTGAACCTATAGAGATATCTCAATACAAGGACCACAGAACACATTGAGAGGACACATGGCAGGGGGAGGGGAGGGGAGAGGCAGTTGAAACGCTAGTGTTTTGTGTGGGTGGGCGGACACTCCTCTGTAGGACAAGGTACATTATTTATTTATGATAGATGATGCGAATGATCCAGTCAGTCCTTCAGGCTGCCGGGGGGCGTCTTGCTCAGACGTGAGCGCAGGCAGGCAGGCAGGCAGGCAGCACACGAGATCAGAATATTAACGTGTCTCGTCTCATCTCACACAGGTGGCTCAAGTGTGCCATCTGCAGGCCACTCATTGAACAATGATCTGATCTGACAGACATGCATCTGATTCTGCACGGTTCCCTCTCCACACAAACGAGTCAACAACAGACAAACAAACAAGACAGTGAATACACAATTTCCCCGACACACACACATGCATTCACAAACACACACACACATGCATTCACAAACACACACACATGCATTCACAAACACACACACACACAGTCTGTGGCGGACGTACCGTCGTCTTCACATTCTTCCAGGGGTTTAGGGGGTTTGTTGAGGCACCGGGGGTCAATCCAGGATGTGGTCTTTGTGTTGTGGCTATAGATAGACACACAAGACAGAGTAAGACAGCCAGACAGACACATTGTTCTGACTGGAAAGTCATCAAAGACTCACTGTCTGAAAAACATCCTCACTTCGACGGCTTAATATGATACACACTGTGAAGTAAATCAGACTCAAGGCAAGTATCACAACTTCCAATGTATTAAAGGTTCAAGTCAGGGCTCTACATTAAAAAACAACATTAAAAACAGTAACAACCATAAAACCAATATACACATAACATGAAACAATGAGAAGGATAAAAAGGAAGTCTTTTTGAAAAAAAGATGGAAAGTGGAAGTACAATCTTTTCTTGAGAAGATACTACCTGAAATACTATAATGGATGCTGGTATAGAGCCATTTAGGATACGTTCCATAGAGTGTTACTGGGTGTAGGATATGTTACATGGTGTGTTACGGGGTGTAGGATATGTTCCATGGTGTGTTACTGGGTGTAGGATATGTTCCATGGTGTGTTACTGGGTGTAGGATATGTTCCATGGTGTGTTACTGGGTGTAGGATATGTTACATGGTGTGTTACTGGGTGTAGGATATGTTCCATGGTGTGTTACGGGGTGTAGGATATGTTCCATGGTGTGTTACTGGGTGTAGGATATGTTCCATGGTGTGTTACGGGGTGTAGGATATGTTCCATGGTGTGTTACTGGGTGTAGGATATGTTCCATGGTGTGTTACGGGGTGTAGGATATGTTCCATGGTGTGTTACGGGGTGTAGGATATGTTCCATGGTGTGTTACTGGGTGTAGGATATGTTCCATGGTGTGTTACGGGGTGTAGGGTATGTTACATGGTGTGTTACGGGGTGTAGGGTATGTTACATGGTGTGTTACGGGGTGTAGGGTATGTTACATGGTGTGTTACGGGGTGTAGGGTATGTTACATGGTGTTTTACGGGGTGTAGGGTATGTTACATGGTGTGTTACGGGGTGTAGGGTATGTTACATGGTGTGTTACGGGGTGTAGGGTATGTTACATGGTGTGTTACAGGGTGTAGGGTATGTTACATGGTGTTTTACGGGGTGTAGGGTATGTTACATGGTGTGTTACGGGGTGTAGGGTATGTTACATGGTGTGTTACGGGGTGTAGGATATGTTACATGGTGTGTTACGGGGTGTAGGGTATGTTATAGGGTACGTACTCTATAAAGTAGACCTCTCCGTTCTCGGTGTATGGTAAGGGTACAGAGGGTACATAGGACAGGGTGTAGGGTATGTTATAGGGTACGTACTCTATAAAGTAGACCTCTCCGTTCTCGGTGTATGGTAAGGGTACAGAGGGTACATAGGACAGGGTGTAGGGTGTACATCCGGTAGGGTACGTACTCTATAAAGTAGACCTCTCCGTTCTCGGTGTATGGTAAGGGTACAGAGGGTACATAGGACAGGGTGTAGGGTATGTTATAGGGTATGTACTCTATAAAGTAGACCTCTCCGTTCTCGGTGTATGGTAAGGGTACAGAGGGTACATAGGACAGGGTGTAGGGTGTACATCTGGTAGGGTACGTACTCTATAAAGTAGACCTCTCCGTTCTCGGTGTATGGTAAGGGTACAGAGGGTACATAGGACAGGGTGTAGGGTATGTTATAGGGTACGTACTCTATAAAGTAGACCTCTCCGTTCTCGGTGTATGGTAAGGGTACAGAGGGTACATAGGACAGGGTGTAGGGTGTACATCCGGTAGGGTACGTACTCTATAAAGTAGACCTCTCCGTTCTCGGTGTAGGCCATCTCCCAGTTATCAGCTAGAGGTCCCAGGGGGTCCTCCTCTGTGGGAGGACGGCTGAGGTGTGTGTGTGTCTGCTGAGAGCCGTCCGTGGTGGATGACGACGCGTTGATCACACCGTAGGACGGAGCTTTCTCACGTAGGGCGTAGGGGCGCACGGAGGGGTGCTCGTCGGGTTCACTTGAGTCTCCTGTGGGGGGTGGTGAGGACAGGAGGAAAGGGAAGCCTAGTCATTTGCACAGGACAAATACATGTGTGCAAACAAAATATACACACACATTCTGAGGCAA